>NW_005842716.1:446169-469065 GCF_000455745.1 Alligator sinensis
GCCCTGCCTAGCCCAGCTCTGGCCTTTTAAGAAACCCCCCCCCTGAGAAACACCCCAGCACTCACCACTCCTGCAGTGGCCTCAGGGCTTTGGGGGGCTTGTGCAGAGCTCCCCATATGGCATTGAGCAGTGGGTGGCAGCAGGGATCACCCACCACTGACAGCAATGATGAGTCCAGGGTTTTTTGAGGGGGGGTTCTGGGGCCACGGTGGGCAGAGCAGCCATGGGGGGGTTGGGTGGCTCATGCAGAGCCCCCCCCATGCAGTGGGGGGCAGTGGCGAATTGCCCCCCGCACCAGTCAGCACCTGCTGAGTTAGGGCTTTTTTTTTTTTCTTTCAAAGTGCCAGGAGCTGGGGCGGGCAGGGCAGCCATTGCTGGGCTGTGAGAGTGGATGGAGGATGGGCCTGGCTGATTTGGAGATTTGGCAGCAGTTGAATCTCTGAATCAGATTTGGCCGAATTGATTCGGGACAGTGATTCCAATCACCAAATTGAATCACTGTACCCTGAATTGACTGAATCCAAATCTGAAGTGAATACTAGCCACTTTGCACAGGTTTATTATGCCAGGCTAGCACTCAGATCAGTTAGCACCAATCACCTAGAGTAGTGATTCTCCACCAAGGTGTTGTGGTACATTGTGCTCTTTTCAAGGCTGTTGCAGTGTGCCACACGATGTTAGCAGTTAGGTGTGCACACATGATTAACAAGAAAAACCCAGAGATTTCAAGTAATAATTAATAGTATAAGAAACATTCTGCCTTGCTGTGGTCTTTCTGAATTCTTTGCAACAGAAGACTCACTCTGTTATTTTTTTTGTAGACCAAAAAAAAAAATGAGTGAAAAGTAAGAGTTGATGTTTTCCAAGGGATGCCTTGAGTCTAATGAAGGGTGCCTTGACTTTAAAAAGGTTGAGACCCACTGGACTAGAAGTAACAGCATAGATAAATAGTTATGGCATCATAAGTATATGTTCTGAACAAAGAGTGCTAAAATCAGTGCTGCTGTTGTTTTGATATCCTGTTTCAGGGCGGCATCTCTCCTCTCAGAAATGTGTATCCTGCCAGTACAGAAACATCTCCCTTGCAGCCCTGAGACCAATGCCTAAGTTTTGAGGTACAGCAGGTGGCAGGATCCCAGAAAAAAACCCTGTTTCTTGCTTTCCCTATTGGAGCCTGTAGGTAGCTCTCTGCTGAGTAACTTGGATCACATTTGGGAAATACTTAGCTCTCCCACTTCACTGTATTGGAAGTATGGGGACCTATTCTTCTCAAATTGGGTCATTTCCCTAGGACAATGCATCTAAATGTTAAAGACTGCAACACCTGAGTAGAGGTATCTTACAAATCAATTAGAATATTATCTAAGTAAGGGAACAGTTAAGTCTTAATTTCAGAAGTGATGTAGGCTTATTAGAGCCTATGGGCTGGAATAGCTAATACATTACATGAGTCTCATCAGGAATTATACTTGTACAACCAGGGAACAGAGAGATGACAGAAACTCCTACACCTGTACAACTTAGTTAAATCGAGTACAGGACTTAACCTGGATAAAATTATATCTGTATAAATTAAACTGGTACAGGCATTGTCTGACTGCTTCCATTTTTAGGTAGTTTTTTGCTAAATATAAAGAGGCTTTTACTAGGGCTGTGCGAAGCTTCGGGTGGTGATCTGATTCGGAGGAGATTCGGCCCAATTCAGTGGTCAAATCTTCTAATCTGAATTGAGTCAGGGGACCAATTTAAAGGTCCGAATTGATTCAAAGCTCTCTGAATCTTCGGAGGAAAAAAGCCGAGGAAAGCCCTGGGACTCACGACTCCTGGTACAGCCTCGGGGCTTTGGGGGCTCATGCAGAGCCCCCCACATGGTGTGGGGCAGCAGGGATCGCCCCCTGCCAGCAGGGATGGTGAGTCCTGGGGTTTTTTCAGGTTTTTTTTCTTAAAGGGCTCGAGCTGGCCCAGGCAGGCAACCCATGGGGTGTTGGGGGAGCGAGGGGGGGGTCAGGGAGCTCATGCAGCACCTGCCAAGTCCAGGCTTTTTTTTTTTTTTACAAGTTCCAGGAGCTGGGGCAGCCATTGCTGGGCTAAGAGAGCGGGCAGGGGATGGGGCTGAGCTGGCTGATTCAGAGATTCGGCCAAATCGAATCAGGACAGTGATTCGAATCACTGAATCGAATCACTGTCCCCCAAATAGGCCGAATCCGAATCCAAAGTGAATACTAGTCGCTTCACACAGGCCTAGCTATTACCTTTACCCTTACTATCAACTGGTGAGGCAGTATAAAAGTGCCTGCTGTGAGCAGCAACCTATTGCTGCTCAAACTTATCTGTCTACAAAAACAAGGTACAAAAAATTAACCAACATCACTGTGAAAGTTTCATCTTCCCAGTCCTTAAGTCTTAGTAAAAGTCAATAGGTGATAGGTGAGATTTCCACATCACTGCAATAGAGAAAACCACTGCTATCTGGGTAGAAACAGACATTGTGTGATGTTGCATTTGTGTCTCCATTAAAATTTTTCATGCTAGCACAAATGGCAAGAACACCCTTTGTTGCACTACATCAGGGCCTGCAAGAAATGGTAGTGTAAAATAGTGCCGCTTTATTGCAGTAGACATCTATTTGCCCTGTTGCAGGAGAGCACAGGCAGCCCATAAGTGGCTGCACACTCCAGTCACCCCAAGCAGGTACTCCAGGGGCTTAAGGAGCCTGATCCTGTGCACCTGGGAATCCCCATGCAGGATTTGGCTCAAGCCCCAGGAGCACCTGTCCAACTTTTCCTGTTTACCAAGATGGGTCCCAGGTAATCTTGGCGTGCCTCTGTAAGCAGGAAAAATCAGGGTTCCCTGCTTAACATGTTTGCCCCATGATCTCCAGGGGCACATCTCCATAAGCAAGAAAAGCTTCTGTGGGTCTCAGGGATGTCAGGGTGGAAACATGGGGCCCAGGGAATCTCCAGTGCCTTGTATCTTGACACTGGGACCCATGCTGACTTGTACTTCTGCGTGAAATACAGATCCATGTGGGACCCAGCACAGGTCTCAGTGTGGAGTTGTGGGGCACTGGGAATTCCCAGGTCCTGTGCTGCCCTGCACTAACCCATGTTTCACCAGGCGGAACTCCCTTGTAGATCTTGTGAACAGCCAAATAATCCTAAAGCTGATAGGATCTATTCTTGCTGCAGACCTTCCCAATCTACCCCATGACACTACTCCTGGACTGGTTTTGTCGCCAGTTGACAAGCATGTCATCCAGGGTCTCAATGGGGTGTGAAGAGCTATTGTAAGGAAAGGAATGTTCTTGACATCTGATCTGGCAACTGGCCATCTTTTGATTAAGTCAGATTACAAAATACAAAGACACATTCATACCAATTTATGGCTTATCCAAAAATAAGATGATAAAACTGAACATGGCTTAAATGTTTTCTGTTAATAGGGACCAAACAGGATGGTAGGAAATCCAATTTGATAGATAGAGCTGCGAAGTTCCTCAGGTCAAAAAACTGCTAACAGGGATACCCAAGACAGGGTAATTTCTGCAGTGCATTAAAGTTAGTCTGGCAAAGTTTATAGGATGGCAAAGACAGTCATGGCATTGGCCATGTTGTGCCAGTTAACTGTGTCCTTGCCAAAAGAGCACTACCCATTTATGCATGGATACAGGTTAAAGAATGACCCCAACCTGTCCCCTTCTCTTATTAATCCCCCAGTACTGACAGCATGTTATTTACTCAAACACCAGCTGCAATTCTACACGGCACCCTCTACCACTAGAATCTCTAACCTCTTATGATGATGTAGTAGGGATCAATTAGCTGCATACCACAAAATCCTTTATATTTGCCCT
Source organism: Alligator sinensis (assembly GCF_000455745.1). Classification (NCBI taxonomy): domain Eukaryota; kingdom Metazoa; phylum Chordata; order Crocodylia; family Alligatoridae; genus Alligator; species Alligator sinensis. Next base: position 450,023 of record NW_005842716.1, read on the forward strand.
TCTGCTATACCTGATCTCCCTTCATAATAATGTATGTTAGTCCCTTCTTTTATGGCCAACCACTTCCATCCTGTCAGTCACTTCAAGTCATCCTGATTCCACATTGTAGAGCCATTTAATTTCCACATAAATTTTCATCTCTCTACCTACTGCCTGTGTGGCTCAGACCGTATTCTACTAAAGCCATTGACCCCTGGACTATCTGCGTGGCTCAGTTTCTACTCAGCCATCAACCCCTGGAGTTTCATTGCCCATTGCTAGGACTCCAAAATGTTGACAATCTGCCTGGACAACCATCTTGATCTACTTTTGAAAGTGTTAAAGAAACAGCAGCACCATCCCCAGCATGTCTGCATCAGCAGGCCTTACAACAAAATGGAGAGCTAGGATCATGCTGGGACTGCCACCCCTGGGCTTGGAGCGTCCTGTCAGGATAAAAATCTTTTATTCTGACAGCATAAATCTCCACCCTGAATTTACATACAGAGAAATTTTTATTTCATTTATTTATTCCCCCTGCACTATGACCACCCTTACGATAACATTTTTGGCATGACTTCACCTTACAATATTGTGGCAGTATTTTATTTTATACACAGTTACCTTGTATTTCTAAAAAGCCACCTGTATCAGTCTCTCTTGTATTTTAAAATCCTACACAGCTCCAGATGTTCACTCTTTAGGCAACCACCTGGATGGCAACTAACTCTCCTCTACATACCTGCCTTCTTGTTATCTTCTGAATAATTTCCAGTGTGACCTTGACAAAATCACTGAGTCTGTCTCCCTCAGTAACAGTCACTAAAAGATTACTGCTATGGCTATAGATAGTGTAAAATGCTCATAAACTACAGGATTGGGGGCATACAAGCTTTTATTATTGATCATCCAGTGTAAAAGAAGTCTTTGGACTGAACTGATTCCCATTTGAATGAGGAAAACATTCAATCTTGCTTTTGAGTTTCTAAGTGATGGAGAATCCACTACAACACTTTGAAAGTTGTTTTAATGGGTCAACTACCTTCATAATTAAAAATCTTCATCTTATTTCTTGTCTAAATTTGTCTCACTATACCTTGCAGCTAGTAGACCTTGCTATTCCGTTACACATAGCAGCCTGTAAAGACAGCTACTATCAAATTTCTATTCCCTTTGTAGGTGTTTATAGGTTTTAGTAGTCACCCCCTTAACCTTGTCTTTGATAAGGTCCTTAGGTTTCTCTCTAAGTTAAGTCTTAGTCCTTTAATCATACCAATCACTTTCCTCTATATTCTCACCACTCTATAAACATCCTTCTTGAATTGCAGGCCTGAGAAATGGACAGCATTCCAGTAGCACTTGCATCAATGCCAAATACATAAGTAATATAATCTTCCTACTCTTACTAGATATTCCTCCATTTATACCATTTCTGGACACAACATCATGCTGGAACTTATAGTCAGTTGATTATCTACCATGACACACAAATCCTTTTCAGAGTCAATGCATCTCATGTCAATGTGGACAGTTTGGAAACAGTCAAGCACAGAGCAATCAAGCACAGAGCAGTAAAATGATTAGGGGTCTGGGAGGAAAGGCTGAAAGAACTAGGGTTACTTAGTCTGGAGAAGAGATAACTGATAACAGTTTTGAAATACCTGATGCATGGTTATGGAGAGGCTAGAGAAGGGCTTTTCTTTGTGGCGGTGGAGAACAGGACTAGGAGCAATGGCCTCAAGCTGCAACAGAAGAATTTTAGGTTGGGGATTACAAAGAAGTTTCTGACTATGAACGTGGTGAAGCACTGGAATTTGCTATCTAGAGAAAATGTGAAATATCCATCTTTGGTAGTTTTCAAGAACAGGTTGAACAGACACTTCCCTGGGATGGTATTGTTAGAGATGATCTTCCTTTGAGCAAGGGGCTGGACTAGATGACTTTGCGAGGTCCCTTCCAGTCCTATCTTCCTATGATCCCAGGATAGAGTCCTATCCTGGAAGTAGAGCCTTGTAGTCCTGAAAATATGGCATACATACTTTTTCCTAGGGACGTGACTTTAGATTTGGCTGTGCTAAAATGCATTTGTTTACTTGCAACCAACTTACCAAGAATATGTAACCATTCTGCATACCAAGGGACCTGACCTTTGCCTTTTTAGCCACTCCCCCAGTCTCCTGCACTCTCAGGTGACTACACAATTATACAGGATATGCTGGATTCCTTGGGGAAAATCTCAATTTTGATGCAGTTATAAAAAATGGTTTGTCTAGGCCAATCGTCTTTTACGTGAGGAGAGTCTTGCCAGTATAGCTATGTGGGCAGAACTAAAATATCAATTGGCATTGTCACTCTTACAGAGCATGGTGTATGAGCCAGTGAGTTCTTTGATAATTGCTGAGTCTGATGCATGAGTGACAGTCCTGTCCACAGGTAGTGCACACCCACGCATTAGCAATGCTTTGAATCTGAGCAGCAGATTCTTTCCTCTTCTAATGCCAGTCATCACAAAACTTGATCCAGTCTGCCTCGCAGCTCCTCACTCCATCTGCAAGCTGACTCCACCAACCGAAATGGCATTCTGCACTCCTTTCCCAATCATCCACAGAGATTCCAATCATTCCACTGGATGTTAAGTCATCTTTGCAAGCACCCCAAAATCTGCACAGTGGTCTGCCCTGCCTTTCTTTCTAAACCCTTTGGAAGCTCTGGAGGACAGCAGATTCTTCTGGATCTTGTGATCTGGTATTCACTTGACATGACCAAGCCACCTAAGTCTTTCCTTACTAATCAACATTCCTATGTAGATATACCAACACAATTTAACACTTCCATGAAAATATAAACTACTAACTAAATATAACTAAAATATAAGCCATACCTAATATAACAAGTGTCATGATGGCTACTTGGTACCATAAGTTGGGCTAAAGGAGCTAAGTCCCCCCTCCGCACCCCACAAACACAGGGCATGCTGCCTGCATCTGTGCCACATCCCCTGCCCGCACCGGCAGCAGAGCACAGAGCCCAGCCTGTAGCAGCAGCCCACCTCCGTGCGTCTGTCTGTCTCTGTGTCTCTCTGTGTGTATATTTGTGTGTGTAGAAGTATCTTTTAAGTCTAAGTTTTACTCAGCCCCACCACAATAATATTTTCTCCCTCCGCCTATGCTTGGTACTCTTTTTGAGTGAAATTTGTATTTGCTACAAAGGCGCTAAGGTTAGACAACAACATGGGAACATCTTTAACTGCTGGGAGATGCCCTAAAGATAACCAGTATAATAGTATATAAAAAAAGCAATCTGATAGCATGATAGAGGTTTTATACCAGATGTACAACATTGATCTTTAAGTTGATAATGAAACAGGTTTTGGTATGTCATACACTTAAATGTTGAAGCTTAACTGGGCCAGCATACTGAAAATGTTAATCTTCCTCCCATTGAAAGAGGTCATATAAAAGGGCTCTTACCAATGTAAATTATTCTGGTTTGAGAACTGAAATGAGTTAAAATAGTTGCACATCTATGCAGGGCTTTTATTGGCATAGCTGCATCAAAAACATAAAGAACCCAACACTATCCCAAGCTAACACTATTATGTCAATAAAGCTCCCCTAACATACACTAACACTAAGGCTAAGTCATATTGAAAACTGAGCTATGAATGCTGAGCACATTTCAGCCACCAAGTGGAATAATGACAGTGCATCTAGGTCACAACAGCTCTGTTGAACAGGGTAAATATCTGTGATGAAGCAGAGATACTGCTACATCAGTCCTTAAGGAGGCTGCAGTGTATAGACACCCAGCTGTTGTGTAAGCTAATGCAGAGCAATCCTTGTGCTTGGGACTGTTCAAGGTACACAAGTGGGGCCACCCACTATGAAAGGATGTCAGGCTGAAGAAGACTCCTGATAGGAAATTATGGCCACAATCTGTCCTTTCATTATAGCCACAATTTATACACATTCTTTCACTTGGTGCTTTATAAATGAGTTGTGTATCTGTATTCCCTTGCAGGCAGTAGGTTGCCCACTGCTATGTACTTGTTTTTACTAATTCCAAGAGGTTCCAATGGAATTAAATTAAATATTATAGAAATATTCAGTGCAGCATATGTGTAACAAGCTGATGCACCTGCATGCAAAAGCAACCATTTTGAACGCATTCATAATGGTATATCCCTTGGTCTGAACAACTAATACATTAACAAACAAGTGCTAACTTTGATCACTGGCTTGACATTTCTGCAGAGAGCTTAAACAAAATGGGCAAGATGTGAAACAGCCGGCAAGTAGAGGTTAGACAAGTGTGTGTTGACAAGTACTGTAACATCATTTTGCCCAGTGTTTGTGATTCTGTCTTTAGTACTGCCCAGAGAGATACAACTTTTGCCACTAATGGCAGAGTCTGGGTACTTGGTAGCTTTATGTAAAAGAGATGGCATCTCTCCCTTACCAGCATATCTGGCAAGTATGGATAGCATTCAGTATGCTAAGTTTTCTAATAAATGTCATGTCAGTGTCTTCACAGAAAGGACTTATGCTTCAGGTCAGTCATGATATGTTTTTCACTTGCATCTAAAAGAAACCCTCTGTTGTACAGCCAAGTGGGTACCTTTTTTCATTGTCTTGGCAGCCATCCCTCTTATGTCTGCCTGGGTCTTTGTTAGTTTCATTTTCTCTGTGTACAATATACATCTCTTCTGCTGTGCTAACAGAATAGCTCATTTCTTTCACTTGGCAGATCCTAGTATTGAACCTCTTGGATGCCTGTGCCTTTCCTTCTTCCTTTGCCAGGTAGCTATCAGTCTATTTAGTAGGCACTTCTGCCCAAAATTGTGCAGGGTTCTTTTAATTATTATTATTTTACCTTATTTTTGTATTAAACATTTTCCTCCCATTTTGAGGAAGATGCTTTAGTCCTTGATTCTCACAGGATTATATGCTAAGAAAGGTCTTTAGGGAAAAAACTACTGGTAACCAGCGACAACTCACTTCCTCTTTCCTCTCTGCTCTCATATTTTACTGTTTCCTTTTCTACTCATTCTGCTCTGCTCAATCCAAGCAATTAACCTCCTCATTTTGGTCTCCTACATTCAGAAGCCTTTCCAAGTGGCCACTTGCATAGTGAACCAAGTCCCTGGACCTGACATTCACCCAATTCTTCCTTGATACTTTCAAAAACATCTGCCATCCAAAACCCTCCACTCTATTTTCAGCATTACTAAACAAGAGGGCAAATAATGTCCATGTCAAAACCCATAAAAACAAACAATCAAACAAACAAAATCAATGGATTCACATGAACACCTTGTTTTGTTTTGCTCTTCATCCTACTCCCATATGTATTTTTGCTATTTAATTCTGCAAATACATTCTGCTGGCTGTAGCCCTTTCTGCCATAAGTAATGTATTTACTCCAATACAAGATGAGGTTTTTTCCCACAGCTGGCATAGGGAAAAGCCCTTCACCTCATAACTGCAAACAATGAAATCTTACTAGATACATTGTCTATTATTAAACTGCTGCTGAAGGCAGCATGTACTTAGCAATGGAAACCAACTATGAAGTTGATTAAATGCAGCCAACACTGAGCATGATTATAAAAACATGGCCCATCTTGGGAAAACATGCTGATGTGAACATACCACAAGGAAAGGTTACTGCAGCCCGTCTGAATAAGACATATGGTAGTGCCCATTAATCACAGTCCCCCTCACCATCAACTCTTTTTCAAGTCTTGGTGAACTATGACATAGCATAGAGATCACCCAGAATCCCTCTGTCAGCCCCTCTCTCAACTTGGCACATATGATTAATGTGACTTTGTCCTCCATGAGGTGAACCTGGACCAGGTTGCCCTGAGCCTCACCTACATATACATTTCTGGAGCATCCCAGGACTTGTGACAAGAACACCCAGTTCCAGTCATTAGTGGAGGCTAATTAGCACATGGATCCCTTGTTGTTATCTAGAATACGCATTTGTACTGAGCAGTTCTGAGCTGTGGGGTCACCATAGCTTGAAATGCTGTTGACTCTGGTGGGGCGCAGCCTAATGCACTATGTGACAAATCATGAGCCTTTGACTTTCGGCTAATATCATGTATAGTTTGAACTGGCATCTATAAGTAGATGCTAAAGTGCTGCTCAAAAATGTGTTTATGAAGTACCTGTGATAAAATGTGCAGCAGTTTCAAGAAAAGGTAACATACATCCACATGGGATAAAATAAGTGTATGTGTACTATATGCAAACTGCTATAGCCATGTTTAGTTTCAAGGTTATTTTTTCCAAATTTGCTGCTCATGTCCATGTGCTTAGGGAGAGCAGAGTCTGATAGTAAAGAAAGAGAGAAAGGGATGCCAGGGGGAAAAGTTGAGGGAAAGCAGAAATCAAAGGATTACTTGGTCCCCCAGATTTATTGCCCTGCTGTAGGAATGGGAGGGGGACAAATTCAAGTCACCCCTTCAATAATTAGATTTTATGCCTGGAAAATTATAACAAATTTCCCACTGTTGTGGTTCAATAGTAGAGTCCTTGTCTGCCATGCAGGAGACCCAGGTTTGACTCTCGGATGTGTAAATAACTACAGCCATCAAGGCACTGAATATCTAGACTTAGTCTGGCCTTTGATTTCTGTCTCAGTGGTCTAAAGTGGGAATGGAAGGTCTGGGCAGTCTCCACTTCTTCTATACTCCTGCCTAGATGTATGTGTTGAAGGTTCTGGCGACCTCTCATACATACACCATGATCCAGAAGGATTGATGGTTGCCTACAATAACAATTTTTTTCCATATATAGAATCTAATTATTGGGAGATTGTCTTATAATCAGGGTCATCTTCTATACAAGTAAATATGGTACTATCATTGTTTCCAGTGGGGATGCTCAGAGCTGGTAAAGTCCATGCACTATAGTACACATCTGCAGGACCAGTCCAAGAGCACAGACTAATTTTCATGTCTTGTAAACCATCTAGTATAATGTTTGCACAGTGGTAGGCTAAACATTTAATAATAGTCTCTCCATTTTGTACATGTAGGATCATAGGCAGTATCATCCTTGAATAAATCATCCCAGCCAAGTATCTATCTAAACAGACATGAAGTTGTGCTGGCCAACTCTTGAACTCAAGTGAACTGCTTGGAAGGCAGCTACGCTCACCACCTTACCACCAATGCTCCATAAATCAAATGGTTCAGGTGGGGCTTGAACTCACAAACTGAACACCAAATCCCCAGCACAGCTCTATAAGTACCATGTGCTGACCCTAACAAATTAGCTTTCCAGTCTTGAAAGAAATATTTCAGAAACAGAGATAATAGCTTATTTTCCCCAGGCCATATCTCTACACAGGGAGTGTGTATTAGGGCTATGCAAAGATTTGGTCACTGATTTGATTCAGCAGAGATTCAGCCCAATTCAATGGCTGAATCTCTAAATCTGAATCAAATCAGGACACCCTTTAATCTCTCTGAATCAATTCAGAGACATTTGGAAAGATTTGATGATTCAGCCATAGACACAGCTTTAAATGTTTTTTCTACATACCTCAAGGTACCATGCAGCTTGTGAATATTGAGATCCTGGGGTGGATGGAGCATCCCACAGGAGCACAGGGGTGTCCCCAGTGTGCTTGGCAGCAGACCCAGAAGTGGACCAAAAGCACTTGCAGTCCAATTTCCGGTCTGCCAGGGAGTGCGCAGGGGACCCCCCCCACACACCCCAGCTCGGCGACTGGTGCCTCCTGGGGTCACCCAGTGTCCCCCCATGGCCAATTGCCAAGCCAGGGGGATGGGGGGGTGGTCTCCTGCACACTTGGCAGCAGACCCAGAAGTGGAACGGAAGTACTTCCAGTTCACTTCTAGGTTCACTGCCAAGCATGCGGGGGTGGGGGGGCACACTTCTGTGGGATGCTCCATCTGCCCCACCATCTCAGCATTCACAAGCCATGCCTGGTACCTTGAGGTACGTAGAAAAAACATTTAAAGCTGTGTCTATGGCCAAATCACTGATTCTCCAAATCAGCATTGAATCTTCAGATTTGGATTCAGCCTAAATGAATCAGGACAGTGATATGAATCAACATATCAAATCACTGTCCCCGATTTGGGCTGAATCTGAATCCGACCCGAATACGGGCCATTTCGCACACTCCTAGTGTGTATGTGTATATTTATATGTGTATACATATGCTCCTAAAGGTTGTAACTTAGAGAGAAAGAAAGGGATGTGACAAGTACTGCGGTTAGTGCTTTGATCCCAACTAATTGACTCTAACTATTAAATTATCCATAAATGCTGAGAAAAGCAAAATGATAATTCTGGCGCAAAGTAAATAAAATGCAATTAAAAGCACCAGTGTAGTGGCTCACCTGGGAGTCCTGTTTATGTAAGGAGGCAATTCAATAACAGGTTGGGGAACACATCTCATGAACATTAGTGTAATAACAGCAAAAACTGGCAGTTTTCTCTAATTATGGCATAAACATAATCAGGTTTTAAAAAATAACGATTCAGCAGGTTCTTGGTAGTGATGTGGCATTACTGTGGTCACCAAATAAAACAACTTTTTCCTCTCAGGGAAGATGCATATATAATGAAGGCAATAATCCTTTTTCTTTGACTTCACAAATCAAAGAGTGTGACAATAAGTGTGAACCAGTTTGCCTACTTCTCACTGTGTGGTAATTGCAGATTTCATTTTAAAATGAAACAAAGTATCCTTAGCCTATAACACTTCTTTACTTCTGTAATAACAGCAGTAATGGCAGCTTTTACATTTGTATGGTGTAGTAATGGATTATTAAAGAGATCAGTCATGAGTGGTGGTAAATTTAGCTAGAAACTTAAAACTTCTGCCTCACTAAGTTGCTCTCTCCAAATAGGAATGACACAGAACCTGCAAAATACCATCAATGATAAGAAACCATTCTGACACAAGGAAGATAAGAGATCTCCACTTCTCCCACTACAAGACTTGCAACCTGCATATGGTCAGCATCTTCATAATTTACATGGACAAGTGATGAAGTGCATCAATACAACTGAGCAGAACTAGACCTCATAAAGTGGTGGAAGCAGCAGCTGCAGTAACAACAGTTTTGTTTGCCTCAAGATGTACCCCAAAAAGAGCTTGATGTAAAATGCTAGCAAGCAAAAGGTAAGGGGAGAGCTGTAAATTGATGTGAACACCAGGATGTATGTTCTGAATATGATAGGGAAGGAGTTCAAGGATCAAATGACAAAGCTAGTTGAAGAAAGGCATACAGGAGACATAATACAGCCAAGTTTTTCTCAATATACAGGCGTTCTCTCAATATACAGTTTCTCTCAATATCACAAAACATAAGCTAAAAAGTTAACTCAAACTGATTTAGGCTTAAGCACTGAAAATTGGAGAGCGTAATTTTGTTCCTGTAAAGCAGGCAATTTTAAGCAGCAATGTATCAAGCTGGAAGGATGTATCAGTGGAGTATTCCATGGGGATTAGGTATTTCCCTTACAATTTCATGAATGATCTAGAAAGGTGTTAAACTAGGCATTTATGACATTCAAACAATTAAAGTATATTCTGAACACCAACTCCAACTGAGAAGATAACAAAGATGAATCTATAAGAACATGTCTACATGAGACACATTAATGCGCATTAGTCTACACGTGCATGCCATTAAAAATGGTGAATTTAGGTTAATCACACCTAAATCTGATATCTGCAAATGTAGGCCCTAGGGCCCTGCAGGTCCCTTTGGCCCCACCCAGCACCCTGCAGCAGGCCCCTACCTGGCCCTGGGAGAAGGTCCTAGGGTGCCTCCTGCCTGCCAGACCCCCTGGCCCAGCCCCTGCCCCAGACCTACTGCCACCCATCTGGGCTCAGCCCCACCACTCTCTCCCACACCATGCAGCTGAAAACCCAGCCCCACATTAAGCCACATTAAGCCGCCATGTGCTGGGGTCACCATGGCTCCCAGATCTGCAAAGGAACATCCAGGGGCTGGGGAGCTGGGCACCTGGCCCGGGGGTCTGCCTCCCAGGTCCCCCACTCTGGGCTTGAACAGCCAAAATACTGTAAATAATTTTCAACATGTATATAGTTTGCCTCATGTATACAGTTTGCCTCCTGTAAGCAGGTTTTTTATTGTTGGTGGGTGGGAAGGGTGATGGAGGTTGATGGGGGGGATGGGGGTAGGGGTTGTAAGGGCAATAAAGTTGGGGTTTTTTGTTTTGCCCATGTGTGTGTCCTGATTTTGGGGATTTGGGGGGTGGACAGGGACTATGGGGTATGTGTGTGGTGGGGCAGGCAAGCTGGAGCAGGGAGTAAACATCTTGATATCTATACATGCAGCTCTATTAGGCCACAGGAAACTGATAAACTCCACAACAGGTTAGTACTTATATATACAAGTACTATCCTCCTGTAAAGCTTTTTTTGTGCACAGCAACACGCATGTAGATGCTGACAGGGCTGGGGCATGAGGATGCTTCAATGTAGGGGCTGCTTGCCAGCTAGCCTATCTCCCAGCCAGCCCCTCTGCAGCATGTTGAGCTGGGTTGGAGCAGCCCTGGGTTGGAAGAGTGACCCCTCTGGGCTCCCTGCCAACTGGGGCTGCTCCAACCCAGCTCAGTGTGCTGTGGTCCAGGGTGCACGTACAAATTACATGCCCAGGAGCAGTAAACTTCAGTGCAATATTCACATGTAGATGCATCCACTGAAGCCTTCAGGTTCAATTATCAGTTTTAAGCACTTCTTGCTTATAGGTCCTATGTTGAAGACATGAGTAAAGCATTACATTCAATTCTTAGCCCTTCAGCAAAAGAAAGCTGTTAACTGGCTGCAAAACAGAGAAGATCAACAAGCAATTAAAAGGAGTTTGAGAAGATGATTTAGGAGGAAACTTAAAAGAAACTAATTTGCTTGATCAAATGTTAACCAAGTGGGTATATGATAGCTGTCTACCAGGAAACACCAAGAAAGGAAAAATTACAGTCAGGATTAATGGGATAAAATCAAACACAGTGAAGTTTAGGATGATTATCATTAGTTTCCTATTAGTTAAATGTGAAATAGTTTGCCAAAAAACAGTGTAATCCATAATGTTTGGTTAATTAAAAAAACAGACATGCAAAATGTTGAAAAATATACCAATAGGAATAATCTAACATTGTCAAGAGGCTGGAATAAATAACTTCCTTAGCCTTTTCTGTCTCTAACATCTATAACCTCTTATAGCCAGTAACATACACAAGGACTGCAGTTATAAATCACAAATCCAAGCTCCTGTATCTGGTTGTGACAGAAGTAGAGCAGACACATAATAATATTATCAAGACAATTTTGTTAACACCTGCAGTGTGAATAGACAAACAAGAGGGGAATTTAACTATTTCATATATCTAATGCTATACCATGGTATGTGGAAGCTGAAAGCAAAACAATACCCCATTTTATTCATTAACATGAAAGAGGACAAGAACATATAACAGTTACTGAGGAATACCTGGTGTACAGTAAATCTCTCTACCTTTAACTTGAAAAAAGCTGTTCATCTGTCCATAGTCTACATGTATGAATACTAACTTGAACAATGAGGAAGAGGTAACATATCCTGTCTTACAAGAATTTTCTGTATGACTGTATGGATCTAACTTTTATTGTCGGCTGTGGGAAGAAAGAACAAGCAAGCAATACAATGTTTTCCCAGACTACACTTAAGCATACACTTGTAAGACAATGGGTGATATTATCAGCTTCATGGACCTTGTCTCCTGTAAAATAGAAGAAGTAACTGTGTCTGGCTGGGAATTTGGAGATCAAAAGGATACTATTAGTTATTTTGTTTTAAAGGACACTGCTTGGTCACTAATTATAACTGGCATGGCCTTTGTGAGGGCAAACAAAGGATTTGATCAGAAGAGGCTGCAATCAGGGGCCCAGCCAGAGAGTGGAAGAATCACTATATTCTTTTCTGAAAGATAGATAATGGCTACAAGCCTCAGAGGTACAGTTCAGTTGGTACCTTTGGCAGTGCAATGGGATAAAACTTTTGCAATTAAATAAGGTTAACAAAATACCCTGATATTAAATGCCTTGCAACCAGAAGAGATAGTGGTAGCAAAAGTCCCACAATGAAATAATATTCATGTAGTTGGGAAAAAAATGTGCTCTAAAATAGCCTCAGAGAGATGCAGGATTTGCCCAATTTCAAACTTTTGATACACAACACAACTTTGATTCTATTTCTGCTGTTCCCCTCTCCTGCTTAATGTATGTTAAGGCAATAACACAGCCTACAAATTAAGCTATGAGAAATAGGATGCAGATGCCCTTTCAGTTTACTGTAGTAATGGAGAAAGAAATTCAGAATCAATCTTCCCATTGTACCTACATATTTCAGATTAACAAAACCCAAAATATATTATTCTGTGGATGTATGCAGGATCCTTGCAATCACTGCAGCAGGTTGTGGGTGATGCACAAAATGAAACTTGCCTACAGAGAAAGATAATGCTGTGAAAGGAGTGATCTGCTCTGTGTTGTGAATACAAGGCAAAAATTCTTTCAGAAACAGTCAGAAAAGTTTATGATGCTCATAAATCTGAGGGCTGAGGGGAAAAAAAATCTAAAACAAACAAATTAAAACAAACAACTAATGGCTGATCTTGACTGCATGTGAGGAATATATGTATATTATAGGCTAATGTCAAACAAAAGCAAATTAAAACTTTAAGTCAGGCATAAGAAAATGAGCCTCCAAATCAATCATATGATACAATGTGAAGGCCTTTGCTCAGCAACTATTTTACAGTCAAGGTGATCAATTCATTTTTAAAATGAATTTTCATTTTTCAATGATTTTTTTATTCATGCTGAAACTGGGGGGGGAGGGGAAGGAGGGGGAGAAGTAATCTGTACAAAGGTGTGCACACATGCTGAGATCATGGTGGAATCAAAGTGTTGTTCTGCATTAGGATTAAGACATACTAAAGCTAGGCTGTATTAGAAGTAGAACATTATCTGAGCACTTGCATGAAGTTACCCTCTCTGCCCTGTGCTGCTACGGCTTGCACTAGATGTCTGGGAAGCTGCCAAGCTGCTTTAATCACCAGCTCTCCAGTGGCTCTCCCCACCTTCCCCAAGCCCTCACCCTGAGTATCCACAGGCCCCAGAACTCACACCCTGCCTATCCACGTGCCACAGGCCCCTGTCTCCTCCTGGTTCTTTTCCTCAGCTCCTGGCTCCCCACTCATCTGCAGCCACCAGCGATATCCTGGGGGGGGCGGGGGGCAGGGAAGCTCCTGACCCAGGGGCTGTGTGGGGGGTAAGCTCAGCCCACAGAGTGGCCATGGAGGCAGCAATGGTGGGTTCCCCTTCACCACCTGCTCCCTGACTGGCAGGAAACACCTAAGGAGACCAGGAAGAAAGGGAGTACTCTGCCTACCATAACCACAGCCCTCTAGCTCTGCTAGACTATTCTCCGTGGTGGCAGGTGACAGAAGAAGGAGCAATGGTCTCAAGTTGAAGCAAGGGAAGTTTAGGTTACATATTAGGAAGAATTTTTCTCACTAGGAGGGTAGTAAAACACTGGCGCAGGTTATCCAGAGAGGTGGTGGAAGCTCCATCCTTGGGGGTTTTCAAAACCCAGCTAGACAAAGCTCTGGCTGGGATGATATAGTTGGGGCTGGTCTTGCTTTGAGCAGGGGTTTGGACTAGATGATCTCCTGAGGCCCCTTCCAACCCTAATTTTCTATGATTCTATGATCCCAGTCCCTGCAGATCTCCTGGAGTGGGACAGGAGGATCCCCCATCCACAGGACAGAGCCAACAGGTGCAGGTGCTGGAAGCTGGGGATGAGACCTGAGGAGGTGGGGGGTGGGTACCTGAGGACATGGGGTGAGCTGGGAATGGGAGTGGAGGGGCAAGGATATGCCTCTGTGCAAGGAGAGGAATTGGGGGTATTTCTTACTTTCTTTGGAACTGCCCTGACTGGAGTACTGTAAATTAACTCTGCGGCACTGATGCTCCATAAAATACATCATCCACATGGGGGTGGGGCTGGGAGTGGTATCCTGGGATTCTGGATGACTGCTCCCAACTCATATTGGTCCCAAGGAGCAGTCTAATGTTACTGCAACATGAGCTGCCTAAAACAAGCTAGAGATAATTCTTGTCCAAAAAGGATTATCTCTAAAATAATCTCTAGATTATCTCTAGGTAATTATTCCCCTCTATTCTGCACTGGTGAGGCCACACTTGGAGTACTGTGTCCAGTTTTGGGTCCTCCACTGGAAAAAAGATGTGGACAGAGTCCAGTGGAGGGCAGTGAGTCCAGAAAGTCCAGTGGAGGGCAAAAAAAATGGTTAGGGGGCTGAGTCACATGATTTATGAGAAAAGGCTGAGGGAACTGGTTTTATTTAGTCTACAGATGAGAAAACAGGGTGGGGGAGGGGTTGATAGCAGCCTTCAACTATCTGAAGGGTGGTTGCAAAGAGGATGGAGCTACACTGTTCTCAGTGGTGACAGATAACAAAACAAGGAGCAATGGTCTCAAGTTGCAACAAGGGAAATGTAGGTTGGATATCAGGAACAATTCTCTTGCTAGGACGGTTGTGAAGCACTGGAACAAGTTGCCTAGAGAGGTGGTAGATCTCCATCCTTGGAGGTTTCTGAGGCCTGGCTCGACAAAGCCCTGGCTGGCATGATCTAGTTGGGGATGGTCCTACTTTGAGCAGGGGGGTGGACTAGATGACCTCCTGAGGTCCCTTCCAACCCTAATTTTCTATGATTCAGCAAAGTGCTGAGCCATATTCCTAATTTTACAGAGAGGTATAGTCCTAGTGAAGTTAGCATGACTATTCTGATGTTTAAAAGTCAGATGATTCAGTAAAGTCAAGTGCTTTGCTGAATCACAGACTAAATTTGGACTAAACTTAGGTGCTGAAAAAGCATGGGTTAAAAGGCCTAACCCCCAAAAAATCTACTCCTATCTAAGGGAAGATACTTTTTTAATTCAGCTGGCTTTGGAGCAAGCTGTAAGAAAAAATATCTTTTTCTATCTGTACATCTTTGCATAGTCTGGCACCAGTCAAATGAAAATGTAAATTGGTAAGAAATATCTTCAATCTTTGATAATAAAATTGCTTTTAATGTATTATCTTGTTAAGAAACAAAAAGCCAAATTGTCTAGAAAGACAGAACGATTATTTTAATGTAATATTAGCATGCAATCTCTTTTCCCCCCAATTTTTATTAAGAGGATATAATTTATTCTACTCTCCCAAGTACACTTGTACAGATGAGATGTCCTTTATAACTTTGCCAGTTTATTGCCACTGTTCCATTGGTATACATCATTTCCTGGGCAACTAGCAGTTAGAAGGCCTAAACAAACATTTTAATTCATATGCAGGATTATTTAGGGAGAAGCTGAACACAATATGGAATCCCTATTATTCCCTCCCTAATGTAAACTATAGACATTTATCCAGCAATCTAGTGAACTATTCTTTCTGCTTTCCATCTCCTATATAAAATATCTAATGAGACATCTGAATTTTTGGCCAGGCTAATAGATTAAAAACAATATTGGATTGTGGTTGCTGTTGCTTTTAATGTTATATAAAGGTCAAATACAGTGACAGTTTGATTGCAATGTAAGTCAGGTTATCTTGGTATATAAAGAAAAATCTCCAAGGATCACATTGTACCTGATTAAATAAGGGCTTGAACTGAATAAACCCAGTATGAAAACAAAGAAGGGATGTTAATGCCAAAAAAGCATTTGCAGTGAGAGTAAGATATGTACATACATAAAACTCAGTTGTTCAAGTCATTTTTTTTAAAATTATTAAAGGCCAGGATAGAATTTTGAACATGTTATGAAATATGATGATGATTAGAGGTATACTGTACTTCACCAAGCAGATTACTATTTTTAACTTACATTATTAACTGAATAGTGTGTTCATGCATGATACTAGCTTTGCAAGCTGGGGAGTTTCTAACTTGCATTTGGAATTAGACAGCTAATACAAAATTATATGAAAGTGCTCCTCAAAGATCAATAAACTAGAACAGTGGTGCTCAGCCTTTTTCTGCGGTGGGCCAGAAGGGCAATGCCTGGTCTAACCATGAGCCAGATGGTAGTTCTAATCCAAAGTCCAGGAGAAGAGCAGCAGGCACCAAACAGCTACATGGAGGTAGGATCAAAGTAGCCTGGCCTGAGTCCTGTCTCATAGCAAGGGAGAGGGCTTCACCCAGTCTCACGGAGAGAGGGGAGGGTGAGTGGGACATGACCTGGGCCTGCAGGTGAAAAGGGGGCATGGCCTGGCCCAATGGGGGGGAGGGGCATGGCCTACTTCAACCCAGCCAGTGGGTAAGAGGGGCTGTGGTCTGACCCTGTGGAGGAACATGGCCTGCCCCCAACCCAGCCCCACAGGAGAAAACGGAGACAGCCTGGCTCCAACCAAGCACACAGGACTTGAGGTTTGGGAAGTTGGCAGGGCAGAGGGTGGCCATACTAATGGCCATCACTTCCCCGTCACCAAATGTCCTGACCCATGGAGAGCGCCACAGGCCAGATGCAATGGCTCTGCAGGCCACAGGTTAGGCACCCCTGAACTAGAACCCAGAATTCTACAGTGGTTTCCTAATGCCCACGTTTGGATAATATTTGAAATGATGAGTAGAGAGAAATAATTAACTGTGATAGTCTGACGTCAGGCAGAAGTCATGCCAACAGGCCCACTGTTTGCTGCCAAGAGAGCCCATGATCGTACTGACTGTGTAGATTGATAGCAACCTATTTCATTTGTCTCAGTGTGGTACCATTCATTCATAGAGAAACTTATATAGACTGATAGCACCCTGCCCTGCCTCCTGACTCATTTCAAACCATGGTGTGCATGGTGTCCTTAGCACATCCTAGATCAGAGGTAAGCAAAATACAGCCCACGGACTAGATTCGGCCTACCAGGTCATTCTATCTGGCCCACGAGGCTCCTAAAAAAATTTTTTTTAGTTAATATTGGTCTTCCCCTGACTGCCTATCAAAGATGACAGGAGCCAGGGGCAGTAGGACACAGGAGGAAGCTGCTGGCAGGATCTAGTAGCAGGAGGAGGAAGGCCCACCAGCCCCACCCCTCCCCTCACCCCCAGCCAGAAGCCGCTGTCTTAGCAGAAGCTTCTGGCCTGGGAGCCTGTGGCTGCTCCTCTCCTCCCTCCGCCAGAGAGGGAAATTCAGGTAAAAATGGGTGGAGGGAGGGGGGAATCACCAGTGCAGCAAGAGCCAGTTGGCACCATGCGGTTCCCAGCTGGCAACTGCATTGTGCTCCTGTTGTGTTGCGCAGTCCCAGCCCTGTAGCAGGAACTCCATAGTGGTGGAGCTACAGGTGGGGAGCTGCAGGCACGGGGGTGGGGGCGAATGGCAGTGGGGGCAGGCATAGGGGATAGAGTGGCAACAGGGGCAGGCATGGAGAGGAGAGTGGCAGTGGGGGCAGGCACACAGAGGAGTGGCAGCAGGGGCAGGTGCAGGGCAGGTAGTGGCAATGTGGGCAGGCATGGTGCCTCAGGGTTCAGGGCCTGTGGCAGCAGGAGCAAGATGGGAGCCATGGGGCTGGGCTGCCTCCTGCTGCATTCTGCAGTTCTGGTGTTGCAGGCAGAAACAGCGTGCTGCCAGGATGTGCCCGGCCATGCGGGGTCACGCCACTTCGTTCCTGGCTGCAACACTGGGATCACAGAATGCAGCAGGAGCGAGTCCGGCCCCAAGGCTCCAAAGTTACTCCTGCTGCTGCCTCTATGCCTGCTGCTCCCACACTTGCAGTGGGGGAAGCCCCGCAGTGGAGCCCACTCTCCCTCCCACATCTCTCCCCACTGCCAGTTCCCCCCCCACTTTCCCCTGCTGCCTCTCCCCACTGCACCTGCCCCCACGCCAATGGTAGCTCGAGCACCACGTGGTTCCAGCTACAGGGCTGGGACCATGCAACAAAGCAGGAACACCAAATGGTTGCCAGCTGGGAAGCACATGGTGCCAACTAGCTCTTGCTGCTCTGGTGATCCTTCCCTCCCTCTGCCCATTTTTACCTGAATTTCCCTCTCTGGTGGAGGGAGGAGAGGAACAGCTGCAGGCTCCCAGGCCAGAAGCTTCTGCTAAGGCAAATGCTTCCAGCTGGGGGTGAGGGGAGGGGCAGGGCTGGTGGGCCTTGCTACTGTTGCTGCTGGCTCCTCCCAGCAGCTTCCTCCTGTGTCCTACTGCCCCTGGCTCCTGTCATCTTTGACAGGCAGCCAGGGGCAGATAAATATTAATTTTAAAAAAAATTTATGAGCCCCGTGAGCCAGATAGAATGGCCTGGAGAGCTGGATGCTGCCCATGGGCCATATTTTGCCCACCCCAATGTATATGTTTCCAGCCCACTATATTGGCACATCTGTAGGAGCCCGGATGTGAGAAGAAGGCTTTGACCCAAAAAGGAAAAGTATTGTTGATAAACATATACTGAAACTAATACACTTTGACAGATATTATAGTGGATCTGGAGTGTTGTTTTAGCTGTGATGGTCCAAGAAATGTCCAAGAGGTGATCTGAGGAAGGATCCCAATGTCCAATAGCTTGTCCAACAGCTCTCCCAACTATACAGTTGGTCCAATAAAAGATATCACAACAAACCTTTGACAGATACTGTGATACTACATAAATGGCAGTCTTGCAAATAATTTTGAGAGAACTTTTAAACTTTCAGTTACCAAATAATGGGGAGGAGAGAGATAACAAAACTGGTACCATTGCTATAATTACCAAATACAGTGAAACCTGTGTAAGAGAACATGTAAAAACTGCAAACCTGTTCAATTTGGAATATTTCTACAGTCTTGACATGCCTTATGGGAATTATGTATATTTAGTCTGTATAAGCTGAAAACTACCTAATACGAAAACAGAAAGGAAATTTGGAGGGCATTTATAGAACCAACTTGTGTATTATGCTAAGTAATTACATATTTTGTGTGTTTGTGTGTGTGCATGGTGTAAGCACAGACCAGAGGGGCTGGAAAGCAGAGG
>NW_005842716.1:469075-495558 GCF_000455745.1 Alligator sinensis
AACAAGGGGATGAGAAAGTTCTCCCTATAAGATGGAAAACTGTTTAAACTGGAACTTTGTTCCTGGCCCTGTGATTATGTCTTAGATAGCTTCTACTGCATATATGAGAGGCATAAGCACTTTCTGATGTGAGGAGTTAAGTTTTTAGGCTAAGTGCAGACAGTCAAAAAGCCCAAGGCTGAATTGATTCTGTCTTTGCAGGTTAGTCTAAGCTGCATAGACTGAACCAATAAACAAGTGTACTGGTATTCACTTTTGATTCTGGAAATGCAGCCACATGCCTATAGTAACCCAGGCCAGAAGCTGGGGGCTGCTAAAGCACACCTCCCTGCTCAGCTTGAGCCAAAGCTAGCCGGCCTACCCTGAGGGTTGGGGTTTGTGGGGGGGGTGCAAAGTATCCTGGGATACTGGAGGACTGTGAGTTAACTGATTTAGGTTAAATCAGTTTATTGAACTTCTGTCCCAGATCCCCTCCAGATTCAAGTTAAGTCTGATACTACATCTGTCCAGGTTTATCTTAAACTGAGTTCAGCCATTTTGAAAGCAGTTTATGTGCACTGAACTGCTGTTGTGTTACAGATTCGAGCCGGTTTCTGATCATTTATACCAGTTTATGTGTAATTTCTGTCCCTAGCCTTGGTGATAATGCTAGTTGTTGCTTCCTGAGAAGCATGAGTGAATGTTTCACTGAGTCACAAAAATCATATACTTCTCTAACTAAAATATTTAGCCAAGAAGACAGATCAAACTGTGACCCAGTCCTCTGACCAATGTGCTCAGAATGACTCACAATGGAAAATGCTGTTGGCCCAGTATACGCTCAGGAGGATATGCCCTGGATACCAAGGGATTGTTTAAGCCAAGTTACTGTAGCAGAGACCCCTGAAAATCACTTAAAAACTTAGGGTTAAAATAACTAATGTGTTCATTAAGTATTTTGCTGAATGGGCTCAGCATTAGATTAATGGCTTGCCTTGATAGCTCTTTCCAAGAACTATTTTAACTGTATTATTCCCTGTTCAGAGGTGAAGAAAAATCCTGCAGTCTAAAAGCATTTTTTAAATTGTTTCACATAGTTCAGTTATTCAATTAATGCAGGCAGACATTCCTTTTATTTGTCTTAATTTGTATTATGATCAACCATGTAGGCAATACTTGCTTTTACAACCTAATGATGAAATAAGTTTAGGGTCTGTAGGCACAAAAATTCTGAAACAATTCTATTTGTCATGAATAAGAAGTTAAAAACTAAAGAGATCCATTAGGAAAGCATTTATTCCATGCATATTCTGAACAGCAGGTAAGGCTATTCTTAACTTAAGTGCATACCTACATTTAAGAGTTAAGTATCTGCTTAAATTTAAGAACAAGACTAAATGCCAATATGAAAATGATTTCTATTCTGACTTAGGGTCCACAAATACTTGCAGCATGGTGGTCTTTTTCATAGTAAATAAAGGATGCAGGAAAGGGCTGTGGTCAATGTTGAGCAGCAACTTTCTCTACAGATCAATTAGAACTTGAACTGGTCTCCCACTGACAGCTCTTCTTTTCGGCCAAACAAGTTAAATTATAGGAAGCACTGGTGAGAGACTCACTACTTTACTTCTCTTAGAAGTCTATAAAGGATTGTCAGTGTCAGATATGTTGTGATCTATTCTGTCCACATGTTACGATGCAAGTACTATATAGGGCCCAATTACTGTCAAGCTGGTTAAACTGTTTTGTCGTAAGTCCAGTATTGGAAAGGTAACACTGCTTTGGCAAAACAACTACTTATATGTAAAGGTGCTGAAGAGTTTCCACAGAGCTTGCAAGCTCAGTCAGGGTGTCTGTACTCTTGGGACAAGGAACTGCAGCAGGCTGTGCACACAGGATGCATGCATGTGATCAGACAGCTGTAACTCCAGGATGGGAAGCCCAGGAAAAAACAAGGGAGACTAGCTCATAAGAGGGGAGCTGAAGCTGTGCTGAGAAGAGCTGCTTCTGAGGGGGTTGCTACCAGGACAATTGCATCAGAGAAGATGACTGGCAGAAGAATTGTTCCTGAGTGAGCTGCTACTGAGGGCAGAGGAGCCACCAGCTACCAAGTACCCAGGATTGCCTTTACTGAAGGAGCAGAGTTGTGCAAACAGGTTCCCCTCCCCTCTCAGGTGCAGGCAGTCACTGGAGGGAACCAGGGACAGGGGTTGGTAGAGGAGGTTTTCTGGGAGAGGTAGAGAAAGCAGCATTGTGGGAGCTCCAGCAGAGAGATCAGTAAAGTACAGCTGAGAAGGGGCACTCCAGGTGCCATACACAGGGGAGCTGCCTTGGGAAGTGTCGGGGGAATGCTGTGATTGCTTGCAGGCATCCAGGAAAGACTGGACAAGGGAAGAAACCCTGGTCTCTGGAGAAGCCACACCCTAGGTCCTGACAGGCACCACCATCTTCTGTCCAGATGCCAGCATCGCCACCCCTCTTCTGAGGCAGAGTGAGCACCGCTCCGTGGGGCTCCATGGCAGCCACTGCACAGTGGACTACTTTGCTGCAGGCAGAGTGATTTTGTGGAGACCTGCTGATTAAGTGTATATACCTGTTAGAAGTTGCCTGAGTGTTAAAGTTGCTAACATAATTGCTTCTGTTATATGATAAGTATTTGCTTTATCTGCTAGTATAGATTATTATTGAGCTCATTGAAAATATTTTGTTATTTATGGGATGTTGAATTTGTCAATCTCTCAGTTATTATTGTAAATCATAAATTATTGTAAATAGTTATTTAGCGTGTGGTCTGGTGTGGGGAGCACCACGGAAGAGCACTCCAATGAATGGTAGTAGCCTGTAGACGGAGTGGGAGTAGACTGAGACCTATTGGCACCTCAGGATCCCCACAATTTGGACATGGCTGTGGGTAGCCAGGGTTACATATATTAATTCCCAGTCATTCACAAGGCTTGGTTCACTGGCTGCAAGGCAATCTTTTTAGATATTCCCTAGTATTCCCTATTATCTGTTTGTATTTACTAAATATGAGCTTTTCCTTTTGTGAAAACTAAATAGAATTAAATACAATTATTCATTTTGCATGTGATGGGAGTTGCCAAATTGGATCCATTTTGACATCTGACTCCTTCAACGAGTTTAATATCTGAGGGCCCAAGCTTTGCAGCTCACATCCTAGCATGGATCTAAATTCAAACTTCCTCATTAGCTTTCAGTTTCTTCCCTGTCCCCAAGGTCTGCTGTCAGCAGTGGGCATTTATGGATGCGCTCCAGAAGTTGGGGGGAGGGCACTTTAATTAGAGCCGCTCTCAAAGAGCCACTCTAATTACAGTGTCCAGAGCATCTTGTGTATCAGTGTCCCTGTGCTTCAAAATGGCAACAGGGGCACTTTATCTAAAGCTCATCAAACAAGCTTGATAAAGCACACCCGCTTCCATTTTGAAGTGTGGGGACGCTGATGCATGAGACAGGATGCTGCTACAGCATGGCAATTGCCACGCATTGGAATTACAGTACGTTGAACCAGCCTCGCTACTCGTGTATAGGCACCCAGTGTTACTAAGCAGCCTCATTGCTGATCAGTACTGAAAAAAACCCCAAAACCTAGAAACAAATTCAGACATTGTATGTGTCACTAAAAACTCCCAATAACACTGCTTTCTTTTCTTTTGAATTGAAAATACAATAAATTATCAGAAAAGAAACATGCTCTTTTCCTAGTTTCCCAGTTGCAGTAATAACGTAAATACTTTTCAATTAAATCTCAATCATCCCTTCTTCTTGAATATACAGCCCTCCATCTCAGACAGTTAATGCCCTTTTTTCTCTGTGTTTTGAGAAGTGGCAGTGTTATTCTTGTTTCTAAGAAGTAACTACCATATTCCCATCCACTAAAGCATGCTTTAAAAAAAATCTCTCTCTGTTTTCCTTTTTTTTTTTTTTTTTAATAAAAAATATGTATAGATCCTGTAAGGATCACAGGGCAATTCTCAAGGTGCTCAATGGGGGGTTTTAGCTCAACTTCAGTGACAGCTGGATTAGACTCTTAAGCAGGAAAATGGATGCAAAGACTGAAAAATGAGCATTTATGTAACCAAGTGCCCAAATACAGAGTCCAAGTGCTCTACTTGGACATCCTTATTTGAATTAAATGGCTATAATAATTTTCCTGGATAGTAGAATTATGACATCAGAAATGACCCAGCCAATCATCATACAGATGGGAGCCTCATGATTACGATGTATTTAAAATTCTACAATTCAGCAGTCTTTTTACATTTTGATAAAGTCACAGTTCACAGCTATATTGGAATTCTAAATATGACCCTTTAATGACATTGCAGACAAAAATACTACATCTCTGCTTGCTAGCAGTGGATTTTTTGCTATACCTATTACAGAGAAAGATTAGGTATTGGAGAGTATCTATACAGAAAATACTATCAGCAGTCAATCTGAAGCTAAAGAGTGCTTCAGGCACATGATACCATAGGTTATTTTCAAACAGAATTTAATATTCTCCTGAATGTAACATCTATATTCAAAGAATCACTGTATGTTTGTCAGAACACCAGTATTGTTGAACATTAGCCTGAGCTTTTAACTTCTGGCCTGTTCTGAGCAAACATTCTTTAGATCAATAAAATCTCCATTTCACTTCATCAGGAGCTTGTTCCTAATTCAAAGAGGTCACAGTTAGTCAGGCAAAAAAACCCTCAACAAAACCCAAAGAAGTGGTATACATGGCTAATGGTCCACACATTTGCAAATAAGAGATTTGTGAAAGATTCAACTCTCACAACTAAACTGGAATAATTAGTTATTAAAAATCTCAAAAGATTTGAGCATCTTGAAATTCATAATCCACATCAGAACACATTTCTATTTTTAAAAAGTAGAGGCCATTTTTCTCTTCCCCTGTTGTTTGTCATTTCTTAAAAAGGCTAAAAGGGTTTTAACCTTCCATTCTTCTCAGTCCTTCCAACATTTTTTAAATTGCATTTGAGAGGTTATAAGTAACCCCAGCTTTGCATCTGCACTACATGCCTTGTACTGTGTTCTACAGTATTTCTTTTTGTCAGCAAAACTATAGCATCAGAGAAGATAAAGACAAAGGACAAGCTGTATGTAATCTAAGGTCTTTATGGCTAGGGACAGAAATTACACGTAAACCAGTTTAAGTGATAAGAAACTGGTTTAAACATGTAATAAAGAAGCTCAGTGCATATAAGCCAGTTTCAAAATGGCTGAAACTGGTTTGAGATAAATCTGGTTGAATGAAGTATCAGACTTAACTGATTTGGGTAAAACTGGTTTCTGAAACTTCTGTCCCAGACCCCTTCCTGATTCAAGTTAAATCACAGTCCCCCAGCAGCCCAGCATACTTTCCAGCTCTGGGCTGGGCTGGGCTGTCTTCTCCAGAGGGCTGGGCTGGCCCCACCCTTCTGCTCCCCACTTGGAGCAGTGAGGGCTGGCTTACAAGAGGTGGGGGGCAAGCCCAGTTGGGGATGCAGCCCGGTCTATAGGGGGGCTTCCCCCCCCCCCGGCAAACCCCAGCTGGGGTCTGGGGCCAGGAAGGGGGCTAAACACTCCGTCCCCCACTCAAATTTACTGCTGGCTATGACTGTGTACTACAAATCCCAAAGACACCTGGAAGCAGGAAGTGATGAGCAACTCTGCAGAGTCCTGCTGCTGTAATTCTGGACTGCAAATCCCAGAGACTTTGAGGGCAGCAGGAAGAGAAAGTGAACATCATCCAAGAGGCTGCTCTACCACCCCCCGGCTTCTGGCCTGAGCCACTGCAGGCATGTGGCTTCATTTCCTGAATCAAAGGTAAATGTCTGTTCACTTCTGTTTCAATTTAATCTGTGCATTTTAAACTAACCTGCAAAGACTGAATCGAATCAGCCTCAGGCTTTTTGACTGTCTATACTTAGTCTTTAAGAGTAAAAGTATTCTTTACTTTACCAGCCTCCACCCACACTTAAATTCTTTGAATGAGGAAAGAGAACACAGCATAGAAAATAAATCCAATCAGAATTCAACTTTCCTAAAGATTAGCGGTGTCATATCCAAGCTTAGGCTCCCTCCCATTATGGAAATAAAGCTCAATACTGAGTTGAGCATCACAACTTCCATAATATTCAGAGGTACTCTGCTAAGAACTACAAACTTAATTCAGGCTCATCTCTAACTGATATGCTTTCAAAGGTTGATATTCATTCCAGACCATTGGAGAATTTCAATAGTGGTTCATGTATCCAAATTATACTAATATATTCATACTAGAGCTTTTCATTTGGGGAATCTCAAAGTGTTTGAACAAATATTTAATTAAGCCTCATATGGCACAGTAGGAAAAATGTTTTTAATGATATCCTGTGGTCAAAATAAAAAAATGCTGACAGTAATTTCACAGTAATATTCAAAATGAACACATTTTTCTATGTAGATAAAAGGGAGTTGTTGGTAACAGAAAGCAAAATCTGACCTTTTAAAGGTCATATGGGTCATATCACCCAACTCTGAAGCATTTCTGGGATAAAATATGTTACCTATTTGATAGATCATGGCAACCTTATATACAACAATTTAAGACAGAAAGTAAAGAAGCATACTTTTTCAGATAAAATTGTGTTGGGAATGTTCAGGAGGAAAAACACAATTACTTAAGTTGACTTTCACCTAAAGGACTATATTCATCTCCACCACTTCTTAGAAATAGTACCTACAATCTTTAATGAGTGGTCAGGACCTCAATTTTACATTGTATTCAAAAGATGGATAGACAAAATATCTGCTTATCTTAACCTAGACAACACTGAATTTAGAACATAAAAATATTAAAGGTTTTCAACAGAGTTATAATTAGTTTAACCCACAAAGTACAATGCAGGTTAACCTTCAGATATGAAGGGCATTGCCCACTGGATTCCTAAAGAATTCTGTTTCCAGAAATTGAAATTAAAACTATTGTTACTCTGTAGAATCTATAGTATTATTTGTAAGCTTTTTTCCTGTCATAGGGAAATTATCTGTCCATGGGGATGAATAATTTAAGAGGTAGTACTAAAGAGGCACAAAACTGACTCATGAAACAACCCATTTCTTGCGAGTTTCACAAATTCTATATTATTTCTCCATGAACCAAATACTCAAAGGTTAAAAGGATCAAACTCCCTGTCATTAACACTAAGTGGAATAAATAAGAGGAAGGAGAGTTCATCTTATAGCAACTTGTAACATTTTCTGGCTCTTACGTGGGATTGGGGCTAGGGATATATATTCAAAAAGCCAGAGCCTGAATTGATTCAATATTTGGAGGTTAGTCTAACCTGTCTAGATTGAACCAATTTGCAAGAGACTAGACATTCCCTCTGGACTGAGGAAATGCAGGCACATGAATGCAACTGCTCAGGCCAGGCGCCAGGGGGCACTAAAGTGCAACCTTGGCTGGAGGAAAGTTGTCCTGGGGTGGTGTGGCCACCCCAGCAGTAGCCTGGAGTGAACTGGCCAGGGAGAGGGTTTAATTCCCCACTCCCTGTCCCACTGGCACAGACCCAAGCCAGGGTCCGCCTGGTGCTCCCCCTTGCTGCCACAGTGGCAAGAGTGGAGCACAACTAGATGCCATCCAGAATGCTCCCCTGAGGCAGAGGGGGCAGGGAGGGGGGTTATTCCCCGCTCTGCCCCTGGAGACCATATCTGGGGTCTGCCCACCCCAACTGCTGCCACCAATCACTCCCTGTGTGGAGCGAGCAGTGGGATAAGCCCCCTCCTGCACCCTCCAACAGGTGCCGGAGGGAGGGTGAAATAACCCCCTTCTCTGCTCCCTTGCCTAAAAGGCCCTGCCCACCAGCCTGTGGCTGTGCCCCAACTCCTGCCACTGGCACAGCAAGAGGGGAGGGACCATGATGGGGGCAGCACCCCATCATGGTGTCCAGGAAGTGTGAGTCTCTTCCAAGTGAGGGAACCATGAGTGAGGGTCAGAGCTGCCATGGACTGCATGGGGTGAGTTGCAGCACTGGGGCTTGGGGGAGGACAGAGTCCCCCAAATGCCCCAGTGGTGCCACCACTCACTCCACACAGTCTTTGACAGCTCTGACCACCCCATAGCACAGCCCCTCCACTGGGAAGAGGCTTGATCTCCAGGACACCATGACAGCAGCTGCTGCCCCCACCATGGTTGCTCCTGCCTCACCGCTCTAGTGGCAGAGGTGGGGGTGGACCCAGACACTGGCCAGCATGGCCCGTTAGGGAGGGAAGAGGGTTAATCCCCCCTCTACCCCCAGGGGACTGCATCAGGGTCTGCCCACCCTGACCACTGTCTCTCGCTACCTACATGGGGCAAGTGGTGGGATAAGCCCCCTCCTGGCCCCTTCACCAGATGCCAAAGGGAGGGGGAAATAAACCCCCTGCCTGCCCCCTCACCTAAGGGGCCATGCCAGCCAGCCTCTGGCCAAGCCCCCACCCCTGCTGCTGGAGCAGCGAGGGGAGAGAGACTGTGATGGGGATGCAGCCCCTGTCATGGTGTCCCATAGCATGAGCCCCATCATAGCGTCTGGCTATTCCCTTACCCCCACCGCTACCCCCACAGCAGCAAGAGGGGAATGCCAGGCAGACCCTGGCTGGGGCCCATGCCAGTGGGCCAGGGAGTGAGGAATTAAACTCCCTCCCTGGCCAGTTCACTCCGGGCTACTGCCATGCCCCCACTGCTGGAGCAGCCAGCAGAGAAATGCAGGTCCATGCTGGTGAGGTGGGGGGGAGAATAAACCTCTTCCCTGCTCTCTTCTGGGACCAGCATCTGGCCAGGCCCCTGCCCCTGCCTGTTCCTGCTCCAGCTGGGGAGCAGAGGGGCGGGGGCGGGCCTGGTCCCCGGAGCAGTAAGCCCAGCCTAAAGAGCATGCTGGCGGGGCCGGCCCTGCTCTCTGGAGCAGTAAGCCCAGCCTAAAGAGCATGCTGGGATGCTGGGGGACTCTGGTTTAACTTAAACCAGGAAGGGGTCTGGGTCAGAAGTTGCATAAATCGGTTTGAGCCCAATCAGTTAAGTCTGATACTACATTTAACCAAGTTTATCTCAAACCAGTTTTGGCCATTTTGAAACTAGTTTAAGTGCATTGAAATTATGTTCTTAGGGGTTTAAAACAGTTTCTGATCATCTAAACCGGTTTATGTGAAACTTCTTTTCCTAGCCTAGGTGTTGTTTGGAGGTTGGGGTTCCCTCATGTTGGAGTTAACATGATCACCTCTCACCTCATATTGAACAACATCTAATTCCAGAACAAGCCAGGCCAGGAAAGTCCTGAACCTGCACCAGCCAAAAACATCACTCAGCATAAGCAAAGGGAAGATAACATGTGCTGTGTTTGTCATAGTCAACCACCAAAACCTGCTTGCCAAAGTCTATGATATGAGGCACAACCAGCACTTAGTGCAGTTCATCCAATCGCTTTTGGAGAATAAATGTTTTGCAGTGTTTATACATGTGCTCTGGGAGTTGGGAAGGGATGCTTTAATTAGAGCGGCTCCGAGAGCCGCTCTAATTAAAGCATCTGGATCATCTCATGTATCAGTATCCCCACACTTCAAAATGGTGGTGGGGTTTTGGGTTTTTTTAGATCACATGGGATTATTCTAATGACATGAATACATGTAAGTGAAGTGAAGCGTAGACCATAACACACCTCCTCAGTTGCTGACTCCTTGGAGAAACCTGCACGAAGTAGGAACTCACTGAAGCAGTGGAAAGAGCCATCACTTGTACACAATTCTGGAAGATGTTTAGTCTATGATAAGGACATGAGAAGAATTTTTTTTTTTCCCCAGGTAGCTCTTTTGGTTTACATGTTTACACAAACTAGAGGTATTTTTTTCCAGTAGGTACCTGAAAGGTATTGAACCTCTGAGGAAGTGAGGAAGGGAAGTGTTGGGATCCAAAGATCCCATGGACACAGAAGTCTTCTCATGGATGAGCAAAACAAGGGGATTAAGGAGTGAAATTGTGTTACTGTTAACTGCTCCTGGCTTTTGCAATTGTTTGCGTCTTGCCCAAACTGCACCTGTAGCAACCTTGCCTGTATATGTAAACAGAGAGATCAGCTGACAAATTATGAAGACATTTGCCCAACCCTAAAATATTGCTAAGTCTTGTAAAAGTTGACTTTAACAACACCCAAACAATTCTATTAATGTATTCCAACTACCAATTAATATTTTATAAAAGTATCTTCCATGCATCATTTGTCATACTAAAAATTATATCATCCTGCTAATTTACAAATACTAGGAAACTGATTGACTTGTAAAGAAAATCTCAACCATGGTGAGAAATATCCATGGTGAGAAATAAAAAAAAGACTTTTAAACCTCCTTCTGTTTTAATGTCTTATTAGTTGCATGATTTTTAAGAATGTTTTCTTAATTTATTAATTTTAGTCTGATCATGCAGGTAATATGAGTCTCAACCATCTCACTGACACTGTACAAAATACATCTGACTAGACGTATTCAATTAAAGAAATGGGGTGGAAAAGCTTGCCTGTTAATACAAAACCTTTTAACATAAGAAAAAATACACAATGATTGATCTTTCAGTAACTAGATGTTCTCCTACTTTTTTCTATACACTGATCTGCAACTACACACACAAGCAGACCTTTGACTGGTCAGCAAAACATATAAATCCTTTTATTGGGCTTAACACAGGGGAGAAGTTTTCAGGATTGACTGTATGAATACAGTATATTCTTGTGACAAGATGAAGGTAATTGGCCGACCCAAGTGTTAGCTACAAGGTACATTTTCAGCAGGGACAAGCTAAGGACATCATCTACTGCGTTGATCTATCTGTTTAGCCATTTTTTCTTCACTCAAACTTTGATCTGAAGTTCACAGTCCTAATTTAATTTTAAATATGCACAAACTATTCATACAAAGTTCAGTTATGGGATTGAGGAATTTGGTTACAAGTTAACACCTTACTTAGCATATAGCTATGTGGCAGAAACACAAAATAGTACCTTGGACATCTTAGATATAGGTCCAACATCCATTACAACAATTATAATCAGTTTGGCCCAAAACTATATATACATTTTCACTAGCATTTCAAAATGGTAAAGAAACAAAAACACACATTACAAAAGCTCCTGTTTTTCCTACACTGGGCCAGAACTGCCCCTTTTAAAAAAGGCAGATTTCTTCTCTTGTGTATTTGTATTCTTTCCTAAGAAGGAACACCAATACAAAACACACCCTATCATCTTTTTTTCAATATCAATATTAATTTGTCTGAAACACTTCAAATGAGATCAGAGTGAGCCTGGAAACTCTGAATTTACCTGTGATGCAGTCACTACTATAATTGCCTCTTTAGTTTTAAGTACTGCTGCTAAAAGAGTAACAATTAGCTCAAATTAATCCTACTTTGAAAGAGTTTTAAAGAGCAGCACAAGATATATCATGTATCTGTTGCTCACCATCCCATTTATTTAACCTTATAATGTCACTCTTTTGGATAGTAGCAGTAAACAAATCCCATGTGAAAGCTGATAAAATACTTCTTTTGTAATGTTAATGTTACTGTCTCTGTAAATCTCTGATTCTAGCTGCAGCCTGAACTCCTTCCTGCCTTTGATTTATGAGTGGGCTGACCTGGGCCTAACCCTGTCAGCTTTAGTTCTGAGACAGTCTTTAGGATTATGGGTCTCTGATCTGGTAAATTCCTAAGAGGAAAAATTTAACTGTGGAAGGCTCTCTCTGACAAGTGATAAAGCCCTGTTCTTTTCAGGTTACACCAGAGACAGAGCTGTGGGCAGAATTAATTGAGAGAAACACAGAGGGACAAAATTCAGGAAAGAAAAAAGAGAATAAGGAGCTTATAGGAGACTTACTGCAAAAGACAAGTAGGTGGATTGGAAGGAAGCAATCAATTCCCATTTATAAGGAAGGGAGTCTAGCAATGTAATTAGCATCAGAACTAGATCAATTTTTAGACAACGTATTTTATTAGATTGTTACATGACAGTGTACTAATTAAAACTGATTGGCCTAATTAAACTTGCATTAATAACATGGCTGGAGCTGGCAGGAGTATTGCTTTGTCCAGTATGCATTTTAAAGATAAAGATAGGGCCGAGCCACCGCATATGTTCCTTGTTTTAAAATATCACTGCTTTGTAACGAGCCAGCAATGTTCCTGTGCTAACTATATCCTTGCACAACTTGTGCCTTTTCTGGAATGACAGAACAGGAAGAGGAATGGCAAAT
Organism: Alligator sinensis; assembly: GCF_000455745.1. Classification (NCBI taxonomy): domain Eukaryota; kingdom Metazoa; phylum Chordata; order Crocodylia; family Alligatoridae; genus Alligator; species Alligator sinensis. Next base: position 481,322 of record NW_005842716.1, read on the forward strand.
TGGCTAGGATGCAAGGCAAGATTAAAGGACAACTGGAAACAATGGTGTTGTTATAAAAGCAACTGGTGACAAGCAAAACCAAGTCCCTAATTCATCCTTGTTAGGCACCTGGTATAGACATTTACATTGATGCTAAGTGAGTGAAAGCTGCCACAAGATCAGACTGGTAGCATTCAACCTCTGTGGCCTGGTGTAAATGGCTACACAAGAGGTAAGGCAGCAGAGGGGTCTGGTTTATAACACAAAGCATTCCTGATACAGCTATATTGTCAAGGGGTATATGAACCAGCCAGTTGCCTTGTATGGACAAAGCAATGCTTACAGTAGAGGCTTTTGTAATCTGAGTTTTTTCTGTTCAAAGGGGAGGTATAAGCAAGTGGGCAGAAACTCCCCCTCAGCCAGTATGTCATGTTTTAACTCAGCTGACATGGAGAAAGAGGGGTTCTAATGTAGACAAGCTCTTGACTGGAAGAATATGGCTCTTGGTGCTCAGTAAATTGCAGCCATCAAAGCCGTGGAGATTAGCCCACCCACAGGTTTTCTGTGTTCCTCCATGGACTTGCTGAATAAACAAAAAGTCCTAAGAGGAAAGACTGGAAGAAGCTGCCTAGATTTGACTGTTACAGAGACATTCCCGTCATAATAAATGTTTTTTAGGAGGGTGATACATAGGCAAAATTCTACTTCAATGCTGAAATAAGTGGAATAAAAACCGCGTAATGAATAGGTATAAGTGAGGGACCAGACAGACTCTTTAAGGGTAGGAACAGGCATTACACATAAACCAGTTTAAGTGATCAGAAATCCAGTGGAGGGGACAGCAGGGAACCCGCCGCAGGGAGTGAGCGTGATGGCAGCGGCGGGCAGACTTGGCTGCCAGTGCGGGTAGAGGGGAGACTACCCCTCCTCCCTGACCCCTTGTGCCTCAAAGGCCATGGTGCCCCACTGCTGAAGCAGCAAAGGGGGAGCGACTGGCATGCCTGGCTCAGGTCCCTGCTGGTGGGATAGAGAGGGGGCAATTAAACCCCTCTCTGGCCATTTCAACCCGGACTGCCCACGTGCCCCAGCACAGCTTCCATGCAGCCAAGGGCATGCTCTAGCACCTGGCCTGAGCAACTGCAGGCATGTGCCTGCATTGCCCCAGTCCAGAGAGAAAGTTTGTGCTGTTACAAACTGGCTTACCCTAGGCAGGTTAGACTAACCTGCAAAGGTTGAATCAATTTAGGCTCCGGCTTTTTGAATGTCTGTCCCTAGCCTAAGGGACTTAGCCTCAGTGGGTGAAACTGGTGTGATTCCACTAAAGTCAATGGGATCTCATCAGTGTACGTAGCCCGAGAATCTCACCCCATATCTTAATAAGCAGCCTTCTGCAGATTGAGGTACAGGTGTTGAGAAGATTCTGCTGTCACCTGTGATGTACATGGGATTTCATTTTAGGCAAATGGCATTGAAAGCCCAAGTCAAATTATGTTTGCAATAATCAGCCACACCAGTTCCAGTCCCAAACCATCACTTACTGTCTACTTGGGTAACTTCCATAACCTTTCTATGCCCAAGTCCCCCACCTATAAAACAGTAATAATGATCTGTAAAGTGCTTAAGGTAATGGGGGGGGAGCTAGAAATGACAAGGTACAACACTAAAGCCATAGCTACCTGTGGCAGCAATCTGCTCCTGCCAGGATGCCCCTAATCATACATTGTGCACCTGCCCCCACTGACAAGCTTCAAACCAGGAAATACCCCAGTGAGGCTGTTTGGGAAGATCCCTCAGTGGTCACTCTTGAGGCCTAAGATACCAGCATGTTTGACAACAGTTTACAGGAACAACCCTAGAGCAATGGCATAAAAAGAGCGGGGCAAGTGGGACACCAGCCTGTTCTGTTCTCCCTGCCCTGCCCTCCCCAGAGAGCCTTGCCAGAGCAGATACAGCCCTGTGCCCAGTATGTATAATGTATTAATGTAGGGGTGGGAGCAAACGGGGAGCCAGGGTTGACTCCCAGGAAGCCTGGCAATGGGCTGCTGCTACTGCTGCAGCAGAGCTTACATTGCTAGAGCAGTAACAACACAAGAGGCAGCATTAGCTCAAGAAGCTAAGCCGCTCTGCCTTTCTTCTCATCATACACATACCCTGCACCACTTCCTAGGCACTCAATGAGCTCCCTATGTCTCTGCCTCAGAGACTCTTCATCATCATATTTCTAGATTATAAGCACATGGGAGGGAGTGCAGGGGATGAGTTCTGCATGGGAATATCCTGAGTAGTGCAGACTAGTTCAATGTAGATGAGCCCTGGGGAAATAGAGAAGCTTATAAAGGGTGACCATTGAATGTCTTGTTGGCAAGTTATTCACATCAGCTCTGTCATGTTCCTTATGCACATAGTTGTTCAATCTAATTTTTGTTTCTGTCCCTACTTGAAATGAGTAATGCTGAGTAATGTTTATAAAAACAATGGCAGTGTTAGAATGATGGCATAGCTGTGACAGTCTAGCAATTATGCGAGAGGCAAGGATTTCTTAGGGTGATATCTTTTATTGGAGCAACTGTATAGTTGGGACAGCATTAAACAAGCTTTCAGAAGCAAGACATTCTTTCTCAGGTTTGACTTTCATTTGAAAGCTTATCTAATGCTATCTCCGCTATGCAGTTGGTCTAATCAAAGACACCACCCAAGAAAGCCTTGCCTCTTATATAAAAACTATGTACTTTGCGGGGAACACGACCAGTACTTACATTTCAGGAAGAATACAAAATTGCCTGTAAATGTGTTCAAAGCAGAGAACTATTCAAAAGTCAGTAGAATATTCTCAAACAGCATTTTAGAACATTCACCCAATGCAGTTTGAAAGGTAAGTATCGTCCACTATAATTTTGCCTTAATACACACTACTTGACAATTTTAAGAGAACACAAGAGAGCATTTAGGGTGCTTACAGCTGTGGAAAAAAACCCCGTGCTTTACTTTCAGCTCAGTACACCCCCCACACTGAGTGTGGTACATGCCCAAAAGAAGCATTGCACCAGTTTGACCCGGCTCATCCAACATCTGTATAGATAACACACTTCAACAGGGCTTTTTGGTGCTTTTATCTAACAGGTGACTCAATCAGCCTGTAGATGTGTTCAAAGTACATCTCTTATTAGATAAAAGCACTAAAAAGCTCTGTTGAAACATACACTCCATACAAACGTTGGGCGAGCCAGGTCAAAATGATGCACTTCCCCTTCCGGTAAAGTGCTGTTTTGCTTCTTTTTTTTTTCTTTCTCCATGTCTGTCAGCAGCTTTAGTTTCCAGAATGAGCAACAGTTTCTAACCTTAGAAGAACTATATGTTTAAGCCTCTCGTGAGGTATTTCTGACCCATACTGTCATATCTTATCACTCCACAGTTGTGGGGAGATTAGACAAGCAGAAAGAGAACCACACCGCTTACATGGCTGGTAAGTTTATTGTTCTGAACAGAAACCAAAACTAAAAGTAAAACATGGTGCCTAAGGAGGCACACAGCCTTACATCATTTAAAGAAACAGCACCATATATAATGATTAATGCACAATACATCATACCATGCACACATACCATACACTTGTCGACTACAATAGCTATGAATTACTTCAGTAAATGGAGGAGATAGGAAGGAAAAGGGCTGGGCTACCACAGTATGACTCACAAGTACATAGCATAAAAATGCTATGGCTAGAAAAAGCCTGCTAATACAGGGTCTTCATAAAGTCCTTGTGCACTTTTAAACTTTAATAACTTAGACTGTAGGTATGATAACAACAATCTGTAAATGGCATTTAAAAGCAAATTTATTAAAGTTTTAGGACAACTAGAGTACACAATGCTAGACGTCAATGCAACCACCATCCATCATGATACAGTGCTCAATCCAATCTTCCAATTCCTTGAAAACGTTTTCCAGTTGCTCTTGAGTTACTGCACTGATTGCATTGGTGATCCTAGCCCTAAATTCCACCAAAGAACATGGTTTTGACAACTAAACTGCACTTTTAACATGTCCCCATAAAAAGAAGTCCAATGGTGAAGGTCAGGTGAATGAGGTGGTCAAGCAATTGGTCCCCCTCTGCCTATCCACTTCTCGGGGAAAACGTCATTTAGGAACTATCTTACATTCAGAGCGTAGTGGCACGGAGCTCCTTCTTATTTAGGAATAAATTCATTATTACTTATTAAGTCTATCATTGTGTACTCTAGTTGTCCTAAAACTTTAATAAATTTGTTTTTAAATGCCATTTACAGATTTTCTATCATACCTACAACCTAAGTTATTAAAGTTTAAAAGTGCACAAGGACTTTATGAAGACCCTCTATAAAAATGGCTGCACAGTAGTTTTGACTACTGTGCACAAGCACAACAGGAAAATCTGATTTGCTTTAGAAAAATTCCAACAAACAAACATATCAGAGAAAAATATTAATGCCTTAAAATAAACCTCCAAGATTCTATAACTCATTTAAAATACACTAAGCAAAAGAAAATGAATATTTATTCCTTTTCTTCTTTCTTCCCTCTTTTTTATCATTTTGGTCATGAACAGATTGTTTTCTTGTAATGCCTTAGGTAGATATGTACCAAAAAGTTCTGGCTCTCAGCTGTGAGCAAGACAGGTGTTTATACAGTAAGGTAATGGATGCCCTAGGCACACTCTAGAGGAGCAGATACTTTAGAAAGATAGTGGAATCAGAGCCCTTCTAAACACTGGTGCAAGACCTTCTCATTTAAAATTAACTTTGGTAGTAATATGCCCTTACTTGTCTTGTGCTGGAATCAGTATTTAAATGGACAGTGATTAAATGCAACACTCATAGTCGAAGACCAGAGTGAATAATGTGCATTGCAAGTTAAGTAACTGTGGTTTGTCTGTGAAGATTCAAAAGTATGCCATCCTCAACCCTTTCATTTGTGATTCACCTGTCCATGTTTCTGACAATTCATAGATTTCTTAGGTCTTCCTTATGCAAGGAAAATTGACCAGCATAACTATTGCAGTGTACCTTCACTTATTCTGGAATAGCTCCTCTGTCTGACTTTAAATTCCAGAATTTAAAAAAGGTATAATTCCCCTGCTTTTTGAGTTAATTAGGGCTGTCCAACTGGCAGGGGGTGAACCAGATCCAGCCTGAGAGCAAATACCATGTGGCCTAGAGTGGTGAACCATATTCAGCCTGAGAGCAAATACCATGTGGCCTAGAGGCATGATGAGTAAGGGTCCAGGGAGGAAGGTGACATACATTGGTGGCTCAGCCAGCATGGAGGGGAGAAGGGGGACAATGTGCTGTTCACATTGCTAGGGAGAAGGGATCATGCACTGTTGCTGCTACCTGCATAGTAGGGGGCTCTGCACTACCAGTGCTGCCTGTGTGGCAGAAAGGGATCATGGGGAGGCCACCGCTGTAACATGTGACCCATGCCGCATGTGCGATCCCTGGCCATGCCTAAGTTGGACACCATGAACTAAGTAATTGTTCTAGAAGAAAAAGTCATGTTTATCTCAGTACAGAATGGCCATATACAGAGCTATACTTGGGAATACCTCCTGCAGAACAGTTGATTAGTGTGATAGTGGTCAATTTCCCCATGAAGACCTTACTCAAAATTTCCCTCCATAGAAAAGAGAAATGGTAAACCCACAGAGATCCTAGAAGAAACCACAATAATCATGCAGGGCATAATCTCAATTATTAAGATACCCCATGTGTTTATGTATGCATAGTTTTTAAATAAATATCCCTGAATATTACCGCTTCTTAAGGATGAACATATACTGAGGCAAGCGATGCTCCAGAGCCACTAAAATGTATATGGCAATTAATGGATTTTTAATATTTTAAGCTTTCCAAATTAACTTTAAATTATTAAGCTTCACATTAATTATGCATAAATGAATATAAAAAAGTGGTTACGAAGAAGTATATACCACTAAAACATAGTCTGTTTCATGAAGTGAGTCCTTGGAAAATCCAAAATAGCTAATGGTTCATGGCAGCTTGGTGAGAAGCACACAGATTATTTTTGTGACCTTCCATCATGCACAATAGTTTTCCAAGTGCATTGGTGGGAAGTGTGTGGTATATCATAGTTGTTGGGCTTTTTTTACATGTATTTGAACATGTCTGTATTACTCATGATCAATTCCAAATGGGTCATATGCAGCTCACTGAAAACAACTGCAAAAATAGGCACAGAACCCCTAAAACAAATAAAAATACCTGTTAGGGTGACAATATTTGGATCTTGGGGAGCACTGGATTTGCAGCTGAATAAAAGGCTTTACCTGTGGCCTAGCAAAAGCTGCTAACCACAAGGCAGAATGATATCTAAGCCAGCCATTTGCTTATGCTAAGTAACCATCTTAACTGTGTCAACCATTTTCTAAGGAAAAAGCAGTGAGTGAATCTGTGCGAGTCTGTGTGCTGTGAGTGAGGTGACGTTTTAGGAATGTGGAAGATGGTACAACATGAGACAGAAAAACAGACTGGAATGTAGAAAACAACAATGAATTGGTAACAGAATCTGAAATGAACATATGTGAAAAGGTGAATGGTGATTGGTGGAGAAGCCTCCAGAAGCTTCCAGGTTTTGGTCAAAGTCCGCCCATTGACTGAAGAAAAGGAGTCAAGGTCTTAGACATGTGCTCATAGCAAAAAGACATGTAAATGAATGAAATGCATAGGTAATTCCATGCTAATGAAGCAAACAGTAAACAGAGGTAGAGCTTGAGATGGGAGGAAAAATGGGTGGAACAAAAGGAGGGACAGGGTGAAATAAATGTTAATGAGTATAAAACAAAGTGTATAAATGTGGGAAAAAAACTATTGTTCACTGCGGCTCCCCGGTTTCTTAGTTTTTTGGGAGCTAGTCTGAAGCTGTCCTAAATAAAGCTGTTGCAAGCAATGTGTGCAAGTAGTGTTTGCTCCCTGTCTGCTCTGGTTAATGAGTAACAGGACCCATGAGCATTTGGATCATCATCTCCCTAGTCGTTGGGTGCCGCATGGAGTCGGGCTCTAACACTACCCAACTTTAGCACCTGCACCTGTATTCATTTCATCATACAGCCCATCTAAACCCCCAGACTTTGACATAATGTCTTTGGGTCATATTATACTGGGCCAGTGTGCTCTTTCTTAATCTTCCTTGGACTGAGGAGACTAAGGAACTGTCTCTTTCTTTGGTCCCTGGCTCAATTCCCAGGTACAAGTCCTATGTTCATTACCTCTCCATGGAAATGAGACTTTGAAGCCCAACTGACTGAAGCCCAGGGACCCCAGGACTCTGCAGTTACTTAAATATAACCTTTTCCAGAGCTCCAGAATTCAATCAGAATTCACAAGTTGTACACAGACATATTTTTCCAATCATCACAGGAACAAAAGCAATATTGCACAATTTTCACAAATGAGGGCTCCAGTTAACTGACTTCAAGTAAATTACCAGATCTTAGTATTTTTCTGAAAATTAGATCACATGTATTCACTTGCCTAAGTGTGGATTTGGCTACCTAAAGTTAGGCAGTTGGGTTTGCAAATTGTGGTGAAAATCTTCAGTCCATCCTGTAAAATTCAGTTATTCCAGATTTATTTCAGTGTAACAGAATTTAGCCTTCTGCATCTAAACTGGTACACAGACAACAACAAGCAAGAAAGAAGACCTAACTGCCCTCAGTCATGTCTGTGTAAAAACACTGATTGGGTTTGGTTTACACAAATGTAATCAGAAGTAAATTTGTCTCTGTATTAGACAATTTCAGAATATTTGTACAAACTCCATACCTCTGAGTTATACATTAGGGATGTTTTTCATAATTATTTGCAACACTGTAGTCTTACATCTGTTCTACATGTTTAAATACTTTGAACAGACAGCTGTCTCCTTCTCCAACAGCACCTGGAAGTAGATTAAAATGCCAAAAGAAGGGCATTTATAAAGCAAAGGTTCATAAACAATGCAAAATGGAAAAGTATGGAAGATACAGAAATTTTAGCAAATGTAACCATGTTTTTTAAGTATATATTTTAAAGTGAAATGCTAATGCATGTTCCGTATAATGGACCATATCCCCAGTGGACAAAACCAGTAAGCTAATACAGTTTTATATCAGCTTTGGCTCTGGTATACCGTTTTGAAATTTGCATTTTTGATAGTTCATTTTTCTTTATAATTCCCAGGCTGTTTGTTGAGGGCTATCAGTTCTGTAAAATAATGAGAAAACAGAAGTATTTGAGACCCTCTCTTCTGCAGCTCTCATTGAGGAGAGTATTATTATTTTTTCATATAATTCCATGAAGATGGGAATTGTTGAGGTAGTTTTGCAGTTTAAAAGATGCTTAACATCTACTCTCCACTGGTTCAGGAATCAGAGAGTGACATGTACTGCTATCTTATGAAAACTGCCTGGTTCAAAATAAGTATCTGAAGTGAGAAGAATCTGTACTTTCTATATTCTTTTCCTACAAGGTAGACTTCCAATATTATCTACACAGCCTCCAAATCCTTCTTCACAATTTTTACCCATTGGTAGTTTGGTCACCACAAGGAAGTGACCCTTAGCAGTCTATGAGCATAATTTGAAAAATGTGAGTGGGAAACATTGATAGTGGTATCATCAAATGCACCAATTGCTAATGGCAGGGGTGGCTAACCTGTAGCACAGGCGACATAACTGACATGGCTAGCCCGTCTGTATGGCACATGGCAAATGGCAGATTGGGCAGGGAACAGAAAGCTGAGCAACAGATCAGCAGGGATCTGGGTTTCCCATGGAAAAATTGAGTAAACCGTGGACTTTACCTTTTACCAGAGACAAACGCAGATTTCCTGTTTTACAGGAGAAACCCATAGATTTTGCCATTTTGCAATGAGCTCCCTGCAGGCTGGCAGAGTTTCAGCCTCTAGGGAGCTGGGAGGGAGCGAAACGAAGGTGGAGAGACAGAGGACACCACATGCATGGACATGTACATCGCCCCAGGCAACCTGCAGAACAGCTCCAGCAGGTAAGTGGGAGAGAGAGGGAGCTGGGCAGGGCTGAGACTACTGCCCAGCCATGTGGGGCTTGGGGTCTGGGGCTGCAATGTGTGGCTACAGGGCCCAAGAGGGGAGCAGGACAGGGCCATGGGTGGCTCATCCAGGGGAAGGGGAAAAGAAAGGGGAAGGCCAGCTCCCCACTATTGCACACAATCCCAGGGGAGAGGGGGGACCCGCACCCCCCAGATCTGTACCCAGGGCAGGCACAGGCTGTGGACTCAGGCTCCCACCCTGCTTCCCTCCCCTTGGGCCTCCAGAGCCCAGCGGGCATGACCCAGTGTGGCTGGGGACAGCAGGGCCATGCAGGGAATCTCCTTGCCAGTACTCCCTGCCCCGCTTCCCTGGTGATGCATCTCCTGCGTCTGCCACTGCTTTGAAGGGTGCAGCCCCATGCCGCTGCCCTCACTACAGCCCCACGCGCAATGATAAGGAGATCCCCGCACAGCACTGCTGCTGCCTGGCATGCCGGGTTGTGCCCACCAGGCTCTGGAGGCCCCAGGGGAGGGAAGCAGAGCAGCAAGAAACAGCGGAGCCACCTGGAGAAGCCACTAGCTGCTGTTCCCTGCCACCCTACTTCCCTCCCGCGAGGCCTCTGGAGTTCGGTGCGTGCAACCCAGTGTGGCAGGCAGCAACAGAGCTGTGCGCTGATCTCCTCGCTGCTGGTTGCCCCCCTCCCTGCTGCCCCAGCGATGCACCTCCTGCAAGAGCTCTCAGCCTGTGTCTGATCAGGGTAGAAATCTGGGGGGTGCAGGTCCCCTTCCTGCAGGGCTGGAGGAGCAGGGGCTGTGGGTAGGAGGCGAGGGGCAGCAGCAAGGCTGTGGCTGGGAGTGAGGGGCACCAGCAGGGCCAGGGGAGTTGCGGGGGGGGGGCCTTTAATTTTAATCACAATTTTGGGGGGTTTTAGCAGAGAACCTGTGATTATTGTAGCAGAGAATTTGGTATTTTTTATCAGGGAAAACCAGGATCCCTGCAGATCAGGTAAGGGAAAGCAATGGGAGTGGTACTTGGGGAGGTTTGTAGCTAATTTGTGGCAAACCTGCCAAAAAAATAATGTTGACCCCTACAGGTTTACAGTTATGTAGAAGAAGTAATGTAGCCCAGTAAATGATTAAAATGCACACAAAATGATTTTATTTTTAAATTGCTGTTCTTTTCCAAAATGACCTTGCACAAAATGTAGTTATTCATCTTCTGCAAGCTATTTGCATACCATAGCTGAATTTCAGGATTGCTCCAAACTCAGTGTCTGTGCTGCCACCCTGCTGTGTAGATCATCTAACTGTAGCTTGGCCTTTACTGCAGAGTTAAGAAGTCAAATACCTTGAAGTTACCTTACTTCAAGTGAGAATGTGACTACTGAGTCCACACTACTATTAGCACTTGTGTGACCCAAAGACATCCAGTGGCACATCCCATGGTTCTTTGCACTGCAATTTGCTGAGCCAGCCCTTTGAATGTTTCCTATATTTAGGAGAATTTTGGAAAGGCACTAGAGGTCTAAACATGCTTAAATGCAGTTAGCTTGCATTTACATTGCCAAATGGTCATGTTAGTAGCTAATGAATTTTTGTAACTTGAACTGTAGCCATTAGCACCTAGCAGAAAAAGCTAGGCTGAGTAAAAGGTATCACTACATTAGAGCTAGAGGATTTTAAAGGATCTAACCAAAAATTCTCCTATGAAATATTTTCCAACTAGAAAATTCAGTTTCATAGAAACTGACACTTCTTATATGAATACATTGATTTTGATTACATTTAATTTAGATGGGGGAAAAAAAATCAATGGTGACATTTTTAGGACAGGCTATTTCAACTTTTCATTTTAAAATAACTTTTTGTTTAGAAATGGTATGATATAAAACAAAAATCCTAAATAGAAATTATGTATTTTAATTCTGCTGAAACAAAATATGTTTGTATTGCCTTTTTAAAAAGTATTACACATTAACATTTCAAAATTTAATATTCTGTTCTGATGTGAAGCAAAACCAAAAAGTTTCTTGTCTAAGGAAATCCCAGTTCCTGTACAGCTCAAGATTTTTCTAGGTAAACAGGAGTCTGGTTAGGAGTAACATTTTTGTTATAAATTATAATCAATTCTGCACTGAAAACATACCCTTCAACATTTCTTTTAGCACTGCTAACTAGCCAGACTGCTGCAGTGGGTGCCTTGATCAGAGCTCCTGCTGGCTGTTGCAGAGACCGCTGCCAGATGGGCCTCCTTCAAGGCAGGAAAATAAAAGAGAAATAAAACTATCCCATGAGCTTCTTCCCACTGAGGTGGTGCATAAGGTCCTTCAAGGAAGAAGCATTTATTACAGTAGCACATTTAAAAACAGGCACCTTTGTGCCAGATGTTGGACAATCTTAATTAAAACAAGAAAAAAACAGTGTGGAAAGAGAAACAGAGACACAGAGGGACATGACTTGTGCAAGGTCACATGGTGGTGGCAGAGGTGGGAATAGATTTCATTAACCCCCTCCAGTGACCAGTCCAAGCAGAACATATTAAGTACAATTTCCCCCCTATATGGGGGTAGTGAAGAGCGAACTTAAAATAATACTTTTTAAAAGAATGGAGGAAAATAAAGACAGAATAACATGTAATTTTGTAAATCATGATGAAACGTGACTTCAACCAACATCAGGAATAGGCCTATATTTTACTTGCTTGCCTAAGACTGTATTGATTATAGACAGATTAGAGTAATTTGGCAAAGGCCATTTTGATTGTAGGCATTTGGGAACTGATTCATCAAAGTAGTACTAGTCCTGTGGAGAAAAATAGGTAACTGGATAGAGGTTTTCTTTTTAAACACCATTAATACTGAATTCTATTAATACTGGATTTACATTCAGATGATGTGCATACAGACAGCTTAGTCTGTTCTCTTCTGCTTCAGCTAGGGCCAAGGGAATGTCAGAGCATTCATTTTTATTCTCAGAAATTATTGCTCTTGATCTGTGAAAAGTACTTATTACTCTAACCACCAATATAAGAACTCAGACTTAAAATTAACCCTCTAAATATAATGATATAGAGAACACTTCACAATAGCAAACATGTCCATAAACAAAATATCATATTCAGTGAAGTTGATAGGTATTTCAGGAGGGGTAAAAAGGGCGTATTTTGCTTGTGGATTTACAAAGCCACATTTTTATTTTAGCATTTTCTTTGGAAAAAACAAAAGCAGAGGTGTTTGTATCTGACTCATTTTATCAGAACTATCCAAGTTCAGATTGGTTTGGAAGAAAGGTTTTATCTATTCCCTATTAGGGCTTGGAGATATATCACCGTGCTCAGACTTACATATCTCCTGGGGCATCTCCTCTTATTCTGATGAAAGTTATATGGCAAAAGAAAAAATTAGGAAGACGAGAAAATAAAACATTCCCCTTCTTACAGCTATGATCTAGAACAGAAAAAGGGTGTATGAGGGAGAAGAGACAAAGGCAGAGATACAGGATCAACACACATACAAGTTAATTTTGAAAACATCCAGTTTCTGACAAAATAACTGGCTGAAAAATGTTGACCGTATGCAATCATGCTTTTATACCAGATGCTTTGGTCTGTCTGAGGCACATCACTGGTAGAATATATATAGCAACATCATTATGTGGAAATTTACAGTTAATGTAAAACATTAACTTCAAGCAACAAAGTGTGTATGCTCACTCCATAAAAGCTGTCTATCACATTGCACCTGTGGATGGGTCTCTGAAGGATGTGTGGTTGTATGTTCCAGTTCTCTGAATTTTACTGCATTTTCTATATGATTAGAAGTTGGTAATTCAAGCAGAGATTTGTTGTACATCTATAGGAAAGCTCACACAAACTTAAAAACAGCTCAGGTGAACTCAACAGTCTGGTTTGTAAATCCAGGCAGTGAGATTCAAAGAATACAAACTGGAACAAAGAACTATGTAGCCCAAAGAACAAGTGAGAAAACAAGTCAAGGACTGCCAGAGAGGAAACTAAGTCTTTCCACAGTTACCAGAGATTGGATTGGGTGTATGGCCTAAGGAAAACCTTTAGGTCAGATATGTGTGTGGAACTTTTATTGTGTTAAAAATGCTTTTCTGAAGTGATGCTTTTGTTTGCTTGTCCCTCCTCCCTTCCCCAACCTGCTTTCTTTTAATTTTTGCGCAGTTTGATTCACATTATTGTAGTCACCACTGATTACAGCTCTGCAAGGGAAGATCTGCAGATGCTGAGCCCAAGTGTTGGAAAGTCATGGTTGGTTTTCAAGGTGCTGTAGCCAGGGGATCAGGTCTACAGCAATGCTGATTGGGAGGGTTAGATGCAGGCCAAGAAATCAGAGTAGGATGGAAGGGGCAACTGTATCCCAACCTGCCATCAGCAATACATCAGAGACTTCTGGATCTTAAAGCACAAACTTCTATTGCCTGAGCTGGTACACCCATCTCTGTTAACCAAAGGGTATAAAAGGTTCTTCTAACTCTTTGTGGCCCACAATGGAAAACAGTAACATGCCTCTTAGACAATGGTCTAACACAGGGGCGGGCAGTTATGTCGCATGGAAGGCTGCTTACTGAGTTTTGGCAAGCCGTCGAGGGTTGCAAGGGTAGCCCCACCCCATGACAGGTGCCCCACCCCCTGGTCACCATCTTGGAACCAGAAGTCCCACCCCCTAACCCCTGACCTTTGCCACTGGAAGCCTCCCCTCACCCCCCCAAGTACTCCTTTCAGCAAAGGTTTGTAATCTCAGAACCAGAAAAATACTAAATTATATTCTAAAAATCAAATTTCAACTACAACATTCATTAATTTGATTTAAAAAAAAATCTTTGTCCTCATTTACATGCGTTTGTGTAGTGTACATGGAGGGGATTGTATAATACCTTAAACTGAAGTCTTGCTCTTGTATACTGTGGGGGGTATAGGTTTGTGGGGGGCTGTGGGTGTGTGGGTATGTGGGGTATGGGGGAGGGTGTGGATGTGTGTGGGGTTTGTAGGTGGATGGATAGGCATGAGTGTATATGTGGGGTGGGGAGCATGTGGGGGTATGTGTGGATATATGGGGTGGAGTGTGGGTGAGTATGGGTTTTGTGGGGGTCTGTGAGCAGGGGAAGGATAGTGCCATGTGTAGAAGGGGAGGGCATGCCTACAGGTGTCCCCCCCACCCCCTGCTGTAGGCAGAGCCCCTGCCAGCATTCCTG
>NW_005842716.1:495585-509639 GCF_000455745.1 Alligator sinensis
CTGCCTGCCAGAGTTCCGCGCTCCTGTCATTCCTGACCCCAGCTTCTTGTCTGAATTTCCCTCTTGGGTGGAGGGAGGCAGGAACAGCCCCATAGTCCCAAGCCGGAACCCTGTGCTAGGCAGGCTTCCAGCTGGGAGCCTTCCAGCTGGGACTGAGGGGAGACGGGGCCAGGTGGGCCTTACTTCTGCAGCAGGTTGGTCCTGCCGGTGGCTTCCCCTGGGTCCTACTGCCTCTGGCTCCTGTCATCTTTGACAGGCAGCTGGGGCAGATCAATAAAAATTTAGAAAATGAATTAGGGGTCCTGTGGGCCAGATAGAATGGCCAGGTGGGCTGGCAATACCCAGATACATAAACTTGCTCATTATCTTTGGACCACTCCAGCCTAACTCAGTACCCACACAAGAGCAGGGCCTACCCACTACTGTATACAAAACTGCTTCTTTCAAACCGCCAAGGAATATAAAATAATTTTTTTTTTTTAATGGCGGAAAAGGAAGACAGTATAACGTAATATTTTTAATCAAAAGACATGACTCTGACCACATCTAACACTACTCCTAGCCCTTTGCACCCTCTGTGTTTTTTTATGGCAAGAGAGCATCTTTATTTCAGTCTCATGTGCGTTAAGAACAGCCCATTACTACTATCTGTGTGCATCTACATGTGCAATTAGCACATAGGAATACATTCTGGGGCAGTTTGTGCTGGAGTTTCTCTCTCCCGGGTGCAGCTTTCAAATGTTCTCCCAGGACCACAGCAGACTGAGCTGGGGCAGAGGAGCCCCAGCTGGCAGAGGACCTGGAGGGGACCTGGACCCCTAACACAACGTGCTGTGGAGGAGCTAGCTTGGGCCCAATGGTGCTACAGTGCAGGGCTAGCCAGCAGGCAGCCCTCTAAATGTGCATTTTGGCACACAACTACTCTGCTGTACTTGTCCCAGAGTTAATTCATATATAGCTTCCTAATACGGATTCACATGTAGACAACGATGCTTTACAGAGGAGCTAATTAGTCTGCTCTATGAGTAAAGTGCATGTGTAGATGCTCCCACTGCAAACCAAAGAAAGCACCTCAAATACCACTTCTAAGCTACACAACTGCTAAGGTAACCTGTTTTTCGTTAGCATGTGCAGGACTGGTAGTTACTTATACTATACCACTTCCACTGGAAAAGAACTGTGTAGAAGATTAACTCTTAGCTTCCCATGAAAGGTATTTACTGTATTGCAAGCAGGTGACCATTAAAAAAGAAAAGGAAGTGACTCACAATTTCATGGAACAAAATAAAAGACTCCACAAAAGCCAGACTAAAGGTTTGTAGCCTAGACAGCAGCAGAAAAGAAAAAGTAGGTATGTCAGTCTGATATAAGCACAGGATAAGAGGAAAAAAAAAACAAATTTAGAATGGCTAGGATGGTACTGGGCAAGAGCAGAAATAACAAATTTGGTGTATGAAGATCTCTTTACCTAGGTACATGTTAAACCTTACATTTTATAACATTTCCACAGCAGTGCCTTGAGTGCAAATAGGTTGCACAAGACACGGCCAGTTTTGGCAGAGGGCAGCCAAGAAGTATCTGGTCCAACTGAGAAATGGTAGAAAGAAGCAGCAGTTCAGAAAGCAGATATGCTTGAATGAGTCACTCTGACTTTCTTCTGTCTTAATGTATGAAAAGAAAGAGAACAAAATTGTGTGCAATTTTTCTCAAGAAATAGACATGAGCTGTCCAACTGGTAGCCTGTGAGGGCTTATGTTGCAGCCCCTCCTACCTGGCTCCTACCCAGGCACTACCCCCCTCCATTGCTCCCTCTTCCAGCTTTCACTGCCTGCCCCCACCCCAAGGGGCAGGACAGTGCAGCGCAGCACAACTTGACTGAAATAGCTGAGAGTGAGCCTAGGGCAGTGGCGATGTATAGGGGTGCATGGGGGTCCACGTGTACCTCCTGTGTACACCGGTGCACCCCCTGACCATCTGCACTTGCCACTTAGGCAACAGGCAGGGTGGGGCAGGGGGGAGCATGGATGCCCCTCCTGCAAGTGCCAGCCAGGGAGTGGGAGCGCCATGGTGCTCAGTCACCTCGTGCCTCCCCTGCAAGCTGGTGCCCCCCCCCCGTGAGCTGGGGAACACCAGCTGCAACTCTCTCAGGAGAAACTATGAATGGGTGAATGTGGCCTCTGTCAGACTTAAGAGTGGCTCGTTGTTGAACAGATCATTTCTCAGAGCAAACGAATACTCATGGCCTCAGTCCTCCCTTCCTCATTACCCTGTACAAAGTCAACCAGACGGAAAAGACTGGCTGTGACTACATGCAGATTCCATAATTTGTCTCATAACTGGCATTCTTTATTCAGTTAAGAAAACTTTAAGAACATTTGAATAACTTGTAAAATTTGGATTGTGAACCTTTACAAATGGGTTTTTAAAATAATGGAAAGTCTTAGATATCTTTTGCATCATTTGACAGGAAATATAGAACAGGTACTTGCCAGGTTGGATTTTCTATTCATATAAAATAAGTTGTAAATGGCATATTATCTACTTTCCTATCCTATTTGAAAAGTAGAAAAAAATCTATTTTATTGAACTGGATGCTCACTTCTTTCTCACTAATGCAATATTAAGGGCCCTTTTATATTACTAGATCATGATTTTTAAATTAAATGCAAAATATATTTTGTCAGTTGAAGTAAGGCAAATGTGGCCAGTCTTAAAGAAAGTGACAGTTTTGCTTTGTGCCATGTAAGACTATCTTCAGGCATTACAGACTAATGCATCATTGTTGGATAGACCACAGTTCTTGTTCACAGACCAATATAAGTTTTATTAAATGGGATTGTATTGATATTGGTTCTCCTATTAACAATTCTTTTCTAAATTCCATCAACAGATGTTTAAGTAAGTTCAGAATAGAAAATAAAAGGTGGGGGTTTTTTTGTTGTTTTGTTTTATTTTTCAATTACTTCAGAAGTTGGGGCAATATATTCCTTTGACCAAGATGAAAATACTGAACTACAGATTTCAATCAGAGCAGTTTAAAATATAGCAGTCATTTTGTTGTGTTGAGGTAATGATCTTGTGATTATGGTCCAAATAATATGCAAGAGGCCAGAATTCTTGTGGGTGATATCTTCTATTGGACGAACTTCATGTCTATCCCAACCATGCAATCAGACAAATAATTTACATATGAATCTAACTGATGCATATATTGATTTAATATTACGAAATGGCACGTTTTGATCCTTGCCATCAAAATCTGCTCCTTCAAGAGGCATCTAACCAAATCCATTCTTATTTAAGGCTCCACAAATAGTGATAACTAAAATTGGATAAAAAATTAAGGTTACATTGTGCTCTTGAATAAACCCACAAGGTTTTCACTTAAGTCAACTGAACTGACACGGACAACTGTATTGGCAGTAATTTGTCAGACAGACAATCTATACTTGCAAGTTTTACCTGTATACACATTTCAGTTAGAAGCATGTTTTAAAATTGGACTAGCTATATCAGTAAAACTATAAAGTGCATAAAATTATTGTAGTGGGTGGTTCATGCACATAACAGTCTTAAATTCCACTGGTGAACTTGCCTCACAGGACACAACATAAATCATCAAATTACCAAACAAGCAATACATAGACAAATAAAGAATTAACTCATACCCTGCAGTCTTTTTCCAGACCCTAAGAAAGTACCCTAGCTGGATGCTGCTGCTTCTAAGGCCCAAAGTCTCCTTCTTACTTGGCTGCAGCTAGCTTGCAGCCCAAGAAGTGCAGCCTGCTACAAATATAATATAGTTTCAACCCCCCCCAAATCATGTTATTTGGTCAATTTATGCAGTACTGAATCCTTTTTTCTAAAACTAATTCATTTCAGAGACTCAGTTTTGTCAATCAGAAATTGTTTTAATGAACATTTGCTATCAACCATGCAAGTTAGCTTGAAGAATCTGAAAAAATATATCAGATATTATAGTGTACACCCCTATGAGCACTTAGTATATATAATAGGGTATATGTTCACTTTTGAACTACCATCACTAGCAGTGGTCCCATTATAGCTTTGTCAGGTAATGTAACAAACCACTACGAATAGCTCCATTTACTGTAATTTTTAGCACGGGAGGTTGCTGTAAGAGTGCACCACCCAGAATCCTTTACAGATAATCATGTTATTCTTTTAGAGAGTGGAAGAGAAAAAAACACTAAACAAAGCAAATTCTTAGCAACCAAACTCAGAGTTTACATGTAGTATAGATAATGTTGCATACAGGTTAACTACTATGAATGGTTATATTTCCATAAACTGGACAAAATGTAAAATAAATCATTTAATCTTAAGTAAGCAGAAAGAAAAAGTGACAAACAAATACTATGTTTGTTTGTCTGTAACCTACAACTTAGTTTTCAAGGTTTATTTTGCACAGGAAAAAAAGTTAAGGCAGATTTGGGTTTGTAGATATGATTTCTAGGGCTGTGTGAAATTTTGCTGGCTGTTTCGTTTTGACACTGTTTCGACTAGTTTCGAGCTTGAAACAGCAACATCGAAATGAAACAGAGGACTTTGAAACAGCCTCGAAACAAAATGAGGCCAGCCAAAACATTTCGAAATGATTCAAGTTTCAAAGCAGCAGCCAGGTGGTGGGAGGCAGGGGAGAGCCAGGGCTGCAGAATGTGGCTCAGCCCGGCGGGGCGTGCAGCCCTGGCTCTCCCCGCTTCCCATCGCTGGGCTGCGCTCCAATGGGCTCCACCAGTCCCATGGAGCTCAGCCTGGTACCGGAGCTGGCTGGAGGAGGATGCGGGGCCTGAGGCAGATCAACTGATGCAGGGATTCTCCCTTGCTCCGGGATTGGGGTGGCAGGTCCCTGTACCAGCTGATCCGCCCTGGCCCGATGCCGCTGGCCCCAGGCAACAGCACCCATCTCCTGTCAGCTGGCAGGCAGATCAGAGGCCTGCCGGCGGCCCCAGGAGGGCTCTGGGGGCTGTGCCAGAGTCCTCTCAGGGCTGCAAGTTCTGGATCTGCCTGCATGGTGACAGGAGCCGGGTGCTGCTGCCTGGGACTGGCGGCAGCACCATTCTTCCCAGCGCCAGTCAAAGGCAGCAGCACCCAGCTTCTCTCATCTGGCAGGCAGATCGGGGGCTCACACCCCTGGGAGGACTCCAGCACAGCCCCCACAGCTCTCCTGGGGGTGCCAGCAAGCCCCTGATCTGCCTGCATGCTGCATTTTATGTTCCCCCATAATAACTATGGGTGAAACATTGAAACAGCGTTGAAGCAGCAAAACAGTTTCAATGAAACAAAATGGAACAGTGGTTTCAAAACTAAATGAAACTCAAAACGAAACAGTGTTCTATCGAGTCATCAAAACTGAAGCTGAATCAGAACAATGCTGTTGCCCTAATGGTTTCCACATATCATAGGAAAGCAAGGCTGGAAGGTACCTCTCAAAGTTATCTAGTCAAGCCCCCTGCTCTACCAGCCAAGTGCTAAATCACCCAAGTATCTGTCCAACCTGTTCTTAAAAATTCCCAGGAATAGAGCTTCCACAACTTCTCTAGGGAGCCTCTTTCTAATGCCTGACCACCCTCAGAATCAGAAATTTCCTCCTAATCTCTAATCTTAATTTCCCCTGCTGCAGTTTGAGGCCATTACTCCTACTCCTGTGGGGAAAGAGAGAAAAGCCCATCTCTATCTTGTCTATTATAATCCTTCAGCTATTCAAGACTGTTATCCAATTTCCATCCCCCCTCCTCCCATCGCCTCAGTCTTCTCTTCTCCAGACTAAGTAACCCTAATTCTTTCAGTCTTTGCTTCATAAACCATAAATCAAGTCTCCAAGCATTTTTACTGCTTTCTACTGGATTTTTTCCAATTTGTCCATATTCTTCTTGAAGTGTGAGACCGCAAACTGGACACGATACTCCGAAGTAAGGCCTCACCAGTGCTGAACAAAGCATAAAAATCACTTTCCTTGATAGGCACGTCTGTTAATACAGCTTTTGTTAATACAATTTAGTATGCTGACAGTTCTGTGAATACAACCTAGTATGCTGTTGGCATTTTTTTGCAACCAGAGCACAACTGGTGACTCACATTAAGTTTATGGTCTACTGTAACCCCCCAGGTCCTTCTCTGCAGTACTGCAACCTAGCCAGTCATGTATATATTTATATATAATCATAACTACCACGTTTAGTAAGTAGTTACTTGTACAAACATATTTGGAATTACGTAAGCCTTGATAAGGGCAGCTTGCATGAATGTTATCACCTAAATGACAAACAGTTCCACATAGAAAAAAGGACCTGCATTTACTGTCATTGTCTAGATAACTATTGAATAATTACTCTAAACCAAGGCAATTAGTGTTTCTTTTGCTCCTGTATGTATGATAATAAGAGTCATTCTCTTTGTAATAAGACATATGATTAATATGGGTGTCTGGTAATTTCAGATTAGTAATTCTCTAAACCATAAAGTGATACCCATGCACTAGCAAAATTGATGTAAATTGATGCTGATATAAATTATCTAACACAAATTGAAATTTACAAAAACCATTAAGCACCACAAATGTGAAGATAAATCATACTCAGCTGCCCTTTGGACTTTGTCAGCTCTTCTGTAACACAGATTACTAAAAAAGAATTATTCAAACTTTTGGCTCTGTTACTATGAACACAAATGAGGTAAAACAAGGTCAGATTTTAGCTGGATTAGGCTAATCACCAAACCACAGCGATTACTCTATCTCCTCTAACACAATATATGCTATGTTTAAACACTCAATAGCCCAGAGATTCATTAAAAATATTGTATAATCCATGGCAGTCTTTTCCATTAACACTGTTAAAATATTTTTGTTTTCCCATATCCTGTAATCCCAATTCATAATTTTAAATGGTGGCATTAACTTAAAACAGCCAAGTTTTTACAGTCACTCACCCTGCAGCAAGCTGATATGCTGGAAATAGAAGTTATACACTCTTCAGCTAATGCAGCAGAGAATTAAAATTATAAAACTGCTTTCTAAACCCAAAAATCACATTATTTGATTATGTTTCATTTCACTTTCACTAGTATAAATGAGGGGTAGTTAAAAAACCCATAGCCTACAGCCAGCCATGAAGCTCTGAACTGCCCTAGGGTGCTCTATCATGGGTTGGTTATGCCCTCCACAATAACCCAGCATTCTCATTCAATGATCGCACGACCTTTCTGGTGTCCTGCTTCACCCAACACTGCGAGTGATCCCCTGTAGCTCCAGCGTTCCCGCAGCAGACTTGCCCTCCCCATAGCTCAGCCATTTCCCATTTTGCTGCTTCTCCTCCACACCTTTCTCTGATTCTGCTTGCTGAGGTTTTTGACTCTCAGTGGGCCACTCCCTCACTAGCTTTCCCACAGCTACAGCCCCTCAGTTAGGCTGGCTGACTCCTCTTACATGGAGTTACAGTACTGGCGAAAGGGGTTTCTGAACCTGGACACTATATACAGGCTCCCATCTTTGGAAATGTCATCGCTATACCGGAAAATACAAAGGCAACCAATATCAGTAGGTGCATTGGGAAACTAGATAATGGGTAAGTTCTTGTGTCTGGAAGAATGAATACCTCTCCATTTCCTCCATTATGCCACCCCTTTGAGTGGAGAGTCACAGCTCTGACTCCTGTTGAGGTACAGTAAAGCCATGACAAGTAGGCTCTCCAAGAAGGATGGTTGGTCCAACACAGCTGCCAGTGAAGCCAATAAGATCTAAAGCAAAAGGATTTAAAAGCCAGTTCTGACTTCTGAAAATTCCACTAACTGTCAGCCACAGCAATCTCCTGTCCCAAGGTATTCTCTGGACAGTTAAGGAAAAGAAACTAAAGGTCTGACATCCATTTATGTTC
This sequence comes from Alligator sinensis, assembly GCF_000455745.1. Taxonomy (NCBI): domain Eukaryota; kingdom Metazoa; phylum Chordata; order Crocodylia; family Alligatoridae; genus Alligator; species Alligator sinensis. Next base: position 503,481 of record NW_005842716.1, read on the forward strand.
ATTAAAGCTTGTTAATCCTATCCTGTAATGGTGCTCCCTATTTTCCTTTAGGAGTAAAGTGAACTTAGACAGTGCTTTGCCCTCTCTAGAGGTTTAATTCTCTACTTTCCAAAGTGTTCCTCATAGACAGCATATAAATTATGGGAGAAGTACGATAACCTCATATTCTAGTGCAGGGGTGTCCAATGTGGGGCCGGATCATGAACTTTTTATCACCCAGTGGGCTGGCAGGAGCAGGCGCTCGCGCAGCCTGTCCAGTCCGGGCACAGCCTGGGGGCGCAGTCCCCCCCGCCCCCGCCATGTCCTCCCTGCCACCTGGGTGGCCTCAAGGATGCTCCCACACCTGCGCACCTGGGCTCAGCAGCCAGGGGGACATGTGGGGACTCTACAGGGGGGTGCGGGATGTGCAGGGACACCCCCCCTGCTCGCTCTCCTCCGGGCCAGCCCAAGCCCAAGCGGCAGGGGTCCCTCCCTCCCCGGGGCCTGCGACTCACCACCCCCAGCATGATGTCTGCATTTGCGGGGGGATGCGGGGAAGCAAAAGCGGTGCCAGCTTCCCACCCCAACAGCCACAGCAGCAGCGGCAGCAGCATCTCCTGCAGGCCCAGCTGCAGCATCCCTCCGAGCCGGCATCTGTACCCCGCAGACCTGCCCGCCCGCCCGCTCACCCACTGCACTGCGACCTGCTCCAGCCCACACAGCCGGCGGGGACCGGTGCAGGGCGCGGCCGGCATGCAAATGAGGAAGGGAGGGGCGGGGCTAGGAACAGAAACCCTGTGTACCCGTCTCCATTCGACCAGGAGTTCACACACCGCCTTCGCCCGGGCCCAAGATCTCGCGCACCCAGGCTTTGCTAGTGCGCCCCGGAGTTTACCCCGACTGGAATCAAGGAGGACCCCAGAACTAGCCTGCCATGACTTTGATGATGCCTTCAGTGGGGGGGTCTTCCCTTGGGGTGTCCCCCGGTGCCGGCGCGCTCCTCCACGGGTACTCTCGGGGTTCCCTCTAACCCATTCTTGCCTTGTCCTCTCTTGCCTCAATCTACTTAGCCATCAACAGCAGTCTTCGGACCGGGTATACCCCCAGTAGGGACGCTGACTTGGTCCCTCCTTCCCTGGGATGCGGCTGGCCTCTTTGCTACTCCAAAAGCTTACCCCGCGGTTACCCTTGCCGTCGGCTCTGTGGTGCGGGTTGCAGTCGGCCCTTCTCTAGGCGCTGCTGCCAGCCCTGCTGCCGCCTCAGCTGCCGGCTTCCCCGCTGGCTGTGTCCCAACTTACGGAGCTGACTCCTCCCCTCGTCATGCTGCTCCCGGCTGCTCCGCCGTGTTGCTCGCAGCCGTCTCTTCCTCCTTCTTGCGTTGTCCCACACTCTGCAGGTGGCGGCTGATTCCCCGCTCGCTAGGGCTCCGCGCTCCAGCTTTCTCCTCCCAGCCGCCCCGTTGCCTCGGCGGGGCCGCCTTTTGTTTCTCCCAGCAGGCGTGCCCCGCCCCCGCCACTCAGCCGCAGCTGGATAAACGCCTGGCTGACTCCCTTCGGCTCCTCCGGCCCTGCAGGAGGTAAGCGGACCCCTTTGCTGCCGCAGGGGTCTCCTGGCGTCCCTGCTCCCCTGGGACACAACCCCCCCCTCAAGATGCCTTGGGGCATTCCTATTTTACCTTTCTGGGGTACACCGGGGGAGTTGTCCACTTCATTCGTCTGCGGTCCCCTTGCTTTGCCCGAGTTGCTGCTGTTGCACCTAGACAGGAAGTCTGCCACAGTGTTTGATTTCCCTGGCCTGAACACGATTTGGAACTTGTAAGGCTGTAGGGCCAATGCCCATCGGGTGATCCGGGCATTATCATTCCTGGCCGTGCTTAGCCATCGGAGCGGGGCATGGTCCGTTACTAGACCATTGGACCGGGGCATGGTCCGTTACTAGCTTGAATTCTCGGCCCGTTAAATAATATCGGAAATGGTCCACGGCCCACCGAATGGCCAAGCATTCCCTCTCTATTGTGGCGTACCTGTTTTCTGCTGGTGTCAACTTGCGGCTGGCATATGCTATCGGTCTTTCAATTCCTTCCTCCTCCTGCATGAGGACGGCCCCCACTGCCATTTCAGACGTGTCCGTCTGTAAAATGAAAGTTTTCCTGAAGTTAGGAGTATGCATTATCACATCCTCACAGAGGGCCTGTTTTAATTTTTTAAAGCATCGCTCCATGTGCTCCGTCCACCTTACTGCCCCGTTCTTCCTCCCTTTTAATGCCTCTGTCAAGGGAGCCGTCAGTTCTGAGAAGTGGGGCACGAACCTCCGGTAATAGTTGGTCAGCCCCAAGAATGATCGGAGCTGACGGCAATTTTGAGGGGCTGGGAAATTCCGCACCGTTTCTACTTTGTCAGCCAGGGGTCTAATAGTACCTCTACCCACCAGGAATCCTAGGTATTTGGTCTCCCTTTTTGCTAAGGCGCATTTCCGCGGGTTCGCTGTAAGCCCGGCCCGCCTTAGTTCCGACAATACGGCCCGGAGGGCTTGTTTATGGTGCGTCCAGGTTGGCGAGTATATAATAATGTCGTCGATGTAGGCTGCTGAGTACTCTGCGTGTGGGGCCAGCAGTCAGTCCATTAACCGCTGGAATGTTGCAGCCGCCCCATGTAGCCCGAAGGGCATTCTTACGAACTCATATAGGCCCCAGGGCATGCCGAAGGCCGTCTTTGGCCGGTCGGCCGGGGCCACTGGGATTTGCCAGTATCCCTTGGCCAAATCCAGCGTTGATATATATTGGGCCTCTCCGATCCTCTCTATTAACTCGTCTACCTGGGGCATGGGGAATGCGTTGAAGGTGGCCAGTGCATTTAACCTTCTGTAGTCAACGCATAGTCTCAGTGACCCGTCCGGTTTTTGTACGGGGACCAATGGGCTTCTCCAAGGGCTTCGGGAAGGTCTCACCACTCCCAGTTGTAGCATGGAGTCCACCTCTTCCCGCATGGCGTCTAGCAAATGGTGCGGGATGGGCCTCCACTTCTCCCTTACTATAGCCCCGGGAGGTGTCTTAATGGTATGCATTGCGCCATGGACCCACCCCGGCTCTTTGCAGAACACATCCCGGAATTCCCGAATTACCTTCCGTGTCTCCTGCTTCTGTGGTTCAGACAAGTCTTCCCCTATCCTGATTAGTTGCTGTACCTCGCCGGCCGGTGTCACGTCTCGCTGTTGTCCTTGGGGCCCCAAATCCTCCCCTTCAGTCTCCACAAAAGTTACCCAGCCCGTTGGTTCTTTCCATTCCCACAGCAAATTGACGTGGAAGATTTGCTTCTCTCGGCGATGACCTGGCCAGTGCACTTCGTAGTCCACAGGCCCGACTCGCCGGAGGATCTCAAAGGGGCCTTGCCATTGCGTCAGGAACTGGCTTGTGGACGTGGGCAATAGCACTAGAACTCACTGCCCCGGTTCGAAGGCCCGCTCTCTGGTGTTGTTGTCGTACCTCTCCTTCTGCTGCGCCTGGGCATCTCTCAAATTCTCGCGAGCTATGTTCTGGGCCATTCGTATCCTTTGTTGGAAAGCCTAGCGGTATCCTGCTGGGTCCTGCAGCCCCCCGGGCTCCCGCTCCCACTCTTCTTGGAGGACCTGCAGCCATCCCCTCGGGCGGTGCCCGAGGACCAGCTCTAACGGGGAAAACTTCATGGGTCTCTCAAATTCTCGCGAACTATATTCTGGGCCGTTCGTATCTTTGTTGGAAAGCCTGGCAATATGCTGCCAGGTCCTGCAGCCCCCAGGGGCCCGCTCCCACTCTTCCCGGAGGACCTGCAGCCATCCCCTCGGGCGATGCACAAGGACCAGCTCGAACAGGGAAAATTTCATGGAGTCCTGAGGGGTATCTCTGAGAGAAAATAGGACCAACGGCAACAGTAAATCCCACTTCCGAGGATCTCCCTGGAGACACCATCTCAATACCCTTTTTAGGGTGCCATGCAGGCGTTCCACCAGCCCGTTGGTTTGGGGGTGGTACACCGAGGTTCATATCTGTCGTATTTGCAGGGTCTGACACACCACCTTCATGACGCCGGACATAAAATTTCAGCCCTGGTCGGTCAAAATCTCTTCAGGGCCCCCCATTCTTGCGACCCACTTTATCAGTTCTTCTGCCACTCAGGGAGCCGTGGCGGTTCACAACGGGACAGCCTCGGGATACCGCGTCGCATAGTCCACCATGACTAGCACATACTGATGGCCGGAACTGCTGCGGGCTAAGGGCCCCACAATATCTAGGGCGATCCTCGCAAAGGGGGTATCTATGACCGGCATTGGCTGTAAAGGGGCCCTAGCAGGGTGCTCGGTCCGGGTCTTCTGACACTCTAGACAGGCTGCACATCGGCGGGCCACTTCTTCTCCCATCCCGGGCCAAAAGAACCACCGTCCTACCTTGTCCAGGGTTTTATCTTGCCCCAAATGGCCCCCTACTGGGCTCGCATGGGCGAGTTGCCAAACCGCCTGGCGGAACTGTCTCGGGACTACCAGCTGCGCTTCTGCGGGGCCCTCCCGCCTGGGCCCTGGTACGCGATAGAGGAGGTGGTTCCTTACCTTGAATTGGGGTTGCTCTCCTCTGGCTGACGTGGCCTCACCTAGGTCCTCGTGGGCTCGTCTCCAGTGGGTTTCGAGTTCCGGGTTCTTGTTCTGTGCCTCCCGGAACTGTCAGCTACTGGCGATACGGTTTAGGTCGAGGTTTATGGATCCCTCCACGTTGGTCGGATCACCTTCTTCCTCACCTAGCCACCCTTCGCTGGCCCCCATCTTTTTACGGGTGAGTTCTACATCCCTCACTCACTCCAGTACATCATAGAGGGGTGTCCAATCCCGGCCTAGTAGCATCTCGCATACTAGCTTTGGCACCACTCCAACGAGTAGCTCCCCTTGTTGCTCCATCATGCACAGCTGTATCCATTGTCGCCTCATGCGCTCGGTTTCTCCATGGAGGCAGGCCCCTGTCACTGGTGGGGCCTCCCTTCCTTCTCGGCATCGGACCACATCGGCTCTTACCATAGGTTGGGCACACTCTGAGTCAAGAGTGGCCCGTACAGGCCGGCTGTCTACCCAGGCCTTGACGGTTGGGCGGCTCCACGTTGCGTTCCCCACACAGCTGGCATAGCTGCAATCCATAGGTTCACCCACTTCCGTGCCGTGGCGCCGGTCAGGGAAACCTCTGGGTTGGTTAGCTGGGACCCATCGGGCAGCGGGTTGCGTGGGGCATTCTCGCGAGAGGTGCCCCCTCTGCCCACAGCGGAAACACACTACGTCTTTGCCAGCCCCCCGGATAGGGGCCTGCCGTCGTTCAGCTTCTCTCGGTGGTGGTGATGCTGGCCTCGGGTTTCTCCGTTCCTTCGGATAACTCGCCTCTGCAGCCGCGTAGGCTTCCACCAGTTTCAACACTTCCTCGCAATTCCGAGGGGCGTGTTGCCACACCCAGCGCTGCGTCCTCTCGTCTAGGTCAATCTGGAATTGCTCCAGAATGACCTGATCCACCAAGTCCTCACGGTCGGACCCCACCGGGCTCACCCATTTGTCAAGGAGGTCCCGCAGCAACTGTAGTATCACCTGGGGACGCCTCTCGTCGGGCCTCTTCTTAGCCCGGAACAGGTGTCGGTAATAGTCTGGGATGATCTCCAGCCAATAGAGTATTGCTTGTTTGACCCATTCGTAGTCCTGGGCCTCCTCTCGTGGGATGGCCCAGTAGGCTGCCTGTGCCACCCCGACCACCAGAGCTCCCAACTGGGTGGCCCAGTGCTCCTGGGGAAGGCCGGTCATCAAGGCGTGACGCTCGAAGGCCTCTATGTATGCCTCGGGGTCATCGTCCTTCGTCATTTTTGGCATCTTAAAAGACGCCTGGCCTCGCCTGAATTCTTGCTGTTGGTCAAACATCTGCTGCTGAGAGCCAACAATTTGGGTGAGGGCTTGCAGGTTTTGTCCCAAAACCTCAAGCGCTGACATAGGCACGGGTTGGGCACCGGCATAGGCCGCCATGTCTGGGTCTTCCATTTTCCTGGCCAATGCACCACTTTGTACCCGTCTCCGTTCGACCAGGAGTTCACGTGCCGCCTTCGTCCGGGCCCAAGATCTCGCACACCCGGGCTTTGCTAGTGCGCCCCGGAGTTTACCCCGACTGGAATCAAGGAGGACCCCAGACCT
>NW_005842716.1:509961-510308 GCF_000455745.1 Alligator sinensis
TCACTCCGCGGTTACCCTCGCCGTCGGCTCTGTGGCACGGGGTGCAGTCAGCCCCTCTCTGGGCGCTGCTGCTGGCTTCCCCGCTGGCTGTGTCCCAACTTACGGAGCTGACTCCTCCCCTCCTTGTGCTGCTCCCGGCTGCTCCGCCGCGTTGCTCGCAGCCCTCTCCGCCTCCTTCTTGTGTTGTCCCGCACTGTGCGGGTGGCGGCTGATTCCCCACTCGCTGGGGCTCCGCGCTCCAGCTTCTCTCCTCCCAGCTGCCCCATTGCCTAGGCAGGGCCGCCTTTTGTTTCTCCCGGCAGGCGTGCCCCCTGCCCGCCCATCAGCCGCCGCTGGATAAACGCCCC
>NW_005842716.1:510324-515700 GCF_000455745.1 Alligator sinensis
GCCCGGTGCCGGCACAGCCGGCGCGTGGACTCCCTTTGGCTCCTCCAGCCCTGCGGAAGGTAAGCGGACCTGTTTGCTGCCGCGGGGGTCTCCCAGTGTCCCCGCTCCCCTGGGACACCCTGCAATGTGGGAGAGGGGAGGAGCTGGCATGTAAATGAGGAAGGGAGGGTTGGGGCAGGGAAGGGACACCGTGAAAGAAGGGGGGAGGGGAGGAGCCGCACTGTGTCAGCAATGTCAAGCTGACGCAGTGCGTGTGGGAACCTTGTCCCTTCCCCAGCCCTTCAGCAGCCATTAGGAAGCTGCTGAGGGGCTGGGGGAGGGACAAGGGGTGGGAACGAAAGTAAACAGTGTTTACTTTCATTTTCCATTGCAGCACCATGGGCCACAGAAAATGGCTTTGTGGACCACATGGCAGCCCGCGGGCCATATGTTGCACAAGCTTTTTCTAGTGGGTAGCAAACTTGGACTTTTTATTTGTGACTTCAGTATCATTCTGTTGGTCACCTGTCTTTAAGATCAATTGGAACTAATAAATTTTCCTTTTTTAAAGAACAGGTCAAATATTTAGATACCTAAACATAGATATAGGATGCTAATATTGAGCTCTTTTAAAGTAATATAACCTTTCTAGAATTCTGAATGAGTGCTCAAGTACTAAGAACTATGGGTGGTATAAAAATTTTTGTTATTAATGATGTAAAATTCTGGTAGCACCCAAAGTCCTCAATCAGTATGGAGGCCCCAGTACAAGTGTTGTCAACATTCACATTTTTATTGCAAGTTTCACATTTTCTGATGTGTTACCTAAGGCTGCATGTGCTGGGGTCAAGATCTTAGCTTTAATTTAAAATTACATTTCCACCCACCACAATTGCAGAGAAAATGTTGAACTATGAAACCATCATATGATAAATCACTCAGAAAGAAGAAAGAAAACACTGAAAACCAAAATTGTATTGTTTTCATTTTTTTAAATGATTTTTTGTGGAAAAGCAGCCTTGACTCCTGGCTTTTGAATGTTCGAGGGAGGCAATTATTAACCTTACACAAAGACACAGAAAGATCTCACTGCCTGAGTTTGCCTGGTGATAAAAGAATAGGGCACCTAATCAAGAATGATCTAATCACATTGGTATGACATTGCATTTGTATTTTACAGCTGAAGGAACATGCGTGGGCAACTGGTGCCGCCTTAGTCGGGGGGCACATGCCCCACCCAAGGACCAGCCAGTGACTGGTGGTGCCCCCCCACGGCCAATCACAAGACGGCCAATTGCTGCAGCCACTTCCGGGAGTGCCACAGCACTCCACTCCCTGGCTGGTGCTTGTAGGGGGGGCACCAGTGCTCCTGCCTGCCCCTTCCCCCCGCCTGTCACCTAAGTGGCGAGTGCAGCTGGTCAGGGGGTGCACCAGCACTCTCAGGGGGTGCACATGCACCCCTGTGCACCCCTATGCATCACCACTGGGAACAGGAGGGCTTCTAGGAATGACAGAACAGAAAATCTATTGGCAAAATAACTTACACTATTTCATGTTGGTGTCTTTAGTTTCCCTGTTTCTAAACCACACTGTATCTTGACTTTGAATGTCTATATCCCTTGCTAGCTAGGAAGGATGGAAGTGATATCTTGCATCTTTCTCAGCTTAATTTAAATCTACAGCAATGATCCTCAACCTGGGTGCCAAGAGATCCTGTTCAGGGTGCTGCACAATATTAGGTATGCAAACACCTACAAATGATTCACAAGATAAACCCATACCTTTCAAATAGGAATCCATAGTGTCAACAATATTCCGACCCGTTATGGTCTGTCTAAGCTCTTTGCAACTGAAGAATCTCCCTTTTTCCTGTAGTCAAAAAATGAGTGAAAACCAAGAGCTGGCATTTTCTGAGGAGTATGTGGAATGCAACGTGGCTGGGGTGAGTCGCTTATCTACAAAATGTAAAACTGAGGCCAGAGAGGCGACAATGTACATTTAGGAAGTCACAGCATTGCTTAAAAGTAGAGACATATGCTGTAAGTAATGCTTTGCTACAAAGAGTTACACCTGGCTCTATGCTCCAGAATGGATAAGTTCTAACATACTTGCCTAATAAATCACTCCTGCATGGGACTTGACATAACTGTTTTGGTCAAAATAGCACTTGTCTTTCCTCTCTACAGTTGCCTTATACTGAAGTACCATCATTACCCATTGAAGTGGGAAAAGTAAACATGCTGTATCAAGAACAGCATTTCTGAAACACAATGTCTTGTGTCATGGTTTAGAACACTGAACAACAAAAATTCAGAACAGGACAGCCTGTTAAAAGAAAATAAAATGAAAGAGCCTGAAAATGTTTTTCACTGCCAGCAGCGAGTTTAAAAATTATAGTTTTGAGCACTAGGGTAGAAAGGACTGGGAGAAGAAATAAGAATGTGCAGTCAAGATGTGGCTTATTTGTGTATAAAATATAGGTGTAACTGGGTGGAACGCTTCCAGCAGTGCCTATAACAACATTCATCAGCTGGTTGCGGGTAGCTGCTAAATTAAATGGGAGAAGGAAATATTGGCCTTACTGAATTGCAAGAGTGGCTGGTTAGTTGATATGCTCTAAGAAAGCTACTATGCTAACTGTCGCAAAAAGAAGAAATATATTTGTGGTAAGTGCTGCTGAACTGTGGATGAAGCCTACAAATAAGGTAGTTTACTTGATTCCTCTATTCCTGCTTTCTCTCTCTGCCTGGCATCTAGATATTAATCTCCATGGGGCTAAAGAATAAAAGAAAAAAGTGATAGGCAAGAAGAAAAAAAGTGATAGGCCAGCAAAATGAAATCAAACCCTTTTTATCAAGAGCTAGCACAGAAGCCATCCTGTCAAGCAGAGTCGTTCAGACCTGCTTGTTCTCTGAGGCACATGTAGGATTTCTATAAAATGTCGCATTTTAGTGCATAATGTTCCTTGCGAGTGAAAAAATAATTAAACCCCAGGCTTTTGTTGGGTCACTTTTAAGGTCACTACACTGGAACTAATCACATGGTTTGTCACAAGGCACAGGTTACAATTCCCTGATTGGCTACACCTACCTCATGAACTCAGAAGGCCTCTAATGCAGAACTTCACTTCATCAGCACCTTGAGAAAAAGGAAAAATCAGGAAAAATACTGTGAAGTACTCCAAAGTAACAGTTATCTCCTGCTGTTACTCCACTGAAGTCAAAGGAGTTTCATGAGGGATGAATTTACCTAGGCTTCTTTTTCAAATCAACATAATTATTACAAGTTCTCAAGAGCTCCTTTTTTTTTCCCCTGAACATGACCTGGCATAACTTGTCTCAGCTATTTCACTTCTGTTCATTTTTCATTCATATTCTACAAGAAATATTAACTTGACAATGTTAGCAGAGAATTTTAAGCAAATATTAAGTACTATTGACTGAAAATTTGAATTGACAAATACTAATCTTTGCATAGTTTTGCAAACCAAGAGATATGCTTATGTAAGCAGGAATAGAAACAATCTAATGATCTGCATACCCAATTCCAAATTAACCACATATCATAGGCATAAGTATTCTGAAATTTTTCATGAGAAATCTGGAAATCAGGAGGTAGTGGCTACTGCTCCGTAATTAATCAACAGACAGATACTGGAAGCAATCAGTTCAACTGGCCCAACAAAAATCTCAGTTTCAACAAAAAAGTATTATTTTTAGAAGAAAAAAATCTATCATTTTTCTTTCAGTTCTAATACACAGTTAACAATTTTAAAAGAACCAATGCAATATTTTATTTGTGAGTCATCTAAACAGAAAGAATCAACATTTTATTCTTCAAAATGAATAATTGGTGTGGCTTATCTTTCAAACCAGTGCTGGACTGAGACAGAGATGATCTGTCTCTGATCCTATTCAACCTGGCAGTGGAAAAAATTAACAGGAGGATAAATATCATAAGGGGAGAAGTTCAGCTGAATGGAGAGCATAAAGTCCTCGTACATCCTGATGATATAGTTCTCATAAGTGAAAACATGAACAATATAGAAGCTCTATATACATGATTAAGAATTTAAGCAAATAGAATCAGACTACAAGTAAACATGGACACAACATAGTATCTGGTGGTAAATAGGGCACCTGTAAATTAGGGACCTCACATAACAATAAACAACACTAATTTTAAGTGGCTCATTTCTAGTATTTAGGTTCTATCATAACACGGAATGGTAATCAAGGATAAAATTAAAGGAAAAATAGAAGAATATAGGGCCTACTTTGTATTGCACAAGTTCCTGTTATCCAAACTTACCCAAAGGAAAATGAAACTTCAAGTTTATAAAACCCTAATCAGGCTATGTATAACCTACAACAGTCACATCTGGGTTCTCTCACAAGCCAGCAAGATATAGTAGTATCTTCTCACTTCAAGATCATATTGAAAATAAGATTGTATGGAAAATCTTTGGTGCACAGTATGATCCCTATTCAGCCCATATGAACCAAGAATGAGTTACAGGCAACCCTCGCCATCCCCATGGTATGATGATCCCTGAGAATGGCGAAATCCGCAAATAGGGCACCGCATCCATGAATGTAGTCTGTGTTCATGAATGCAGTGCCCCCGGCGGCTGGGGAGGGGGACACAGCTCTGGTGTTGACAGTGGGAGCGGGGTGGCAGGAGCACAGCGGTGGGAGCCCGGCGGCATGAAGCGCGGAGTTCCCGAGGAGCTCTGGTAAGTGCTTAACGTGTATTCAAAATGCAGGTTTGGCATTCACGAATATTTGAAACCGCAAATACTGAACCCACAAATACCAAGGGTTTCCTGTATATCAATTATAGAGAGATCCAACTCTAACACAGGAAATCAGAGCACAATGACTATAGTAGCTAAGCCATGTCAAAGGAACAGAAGCAATCTAGACACCAGAAAAAGTGCTTCTCTGCATGCCAGAGGGAAGAAGGCCACCTGGACAATCAAGATGAAGATGGTTAAGTGATGCAGTGTCAAACCAACAGAAATGAAATGTGGGTGACTGGAGGATGAAGACATAACAGACAGGAATAGTTTAAGATAGTGGAAGCAGCCAAGGGCCTCTAGGCCTTTAGTGCTAAATTACTTACCTATCTTTCAAGACATTGATAACTTAGCCCAGCGTAAGCAATGACAAGTGATCGTCTGCTTTTCTCTTAAGAAAGTGTCTTCTTGTAGTGGGATCACTTACATAAACTACCTAGATCAAAGTAAGTTAGCATAAGTGGGTTTTTTCAGACATTTAAAAACATTTGACTGTATCTTTTGCATTCCTCTTAATATGAGCTAGAAATGTAAAGAAATGTCTTGTAAGCTGCTTCAGAAAACCTCTGTATGATTTATATTAAGCTGAAATTGCAGCA
>NW_005842716.1:515731-540502 GCF_000455745.1 Alligator sinensis
AGCATGGTCCAGAGAAGAATTGAGTTATGGAGTTTATAGCTTGAGGCTATCAACTGAAACTGAGCTTTAATTAAAATGGATTTGATAAAGCACAGTTGAGTTTAGGATGACTTCAAATCTAATATAGAAAGCTGATCTGGTTTCCAGTTTTAATATGAAATAACTGTACTATATGGTTATTATGATTTTAAAATGCTCCTTAAAAAGATAGAGATGAAATGTAGGTTAGACATTAGAGCTATCATCTTCTAAACAAACAGCTATTAACCCCACATCTGTTGTCTGTTGGACTTACTCATCCTAGGTCAGCTAAAAAGTAGTAGATCCTTGGTCAGTGGCTTGTTAGATCGTATGATTATGCACCAAGTCATCAGGGCCTGATGAACGTCATGCCAGAAGGAACTGAAATAGATTAATCCAGACCCCTTGGCAATAATACTTATGAAGTTGGGGGAAATGTCATGATACCAGAGATCTGGCAAAGAGCCAAATAAGGTTCCCGTTTAAAAAAGGCAAAAAGGAGGACCTGGGGAACAACAGACTGGTTAGGCTCACCTAGATACCTGGGAAGCTATATTCTAATACAACCCATTTGCATGATCTGGAAGATAAAAAGGCTGATCACAAGCGCCCAGTGTAGCTCGACTCAGATTTGGTACCGCTCATGTTAATATTAATGTTGAAGATTGTAAGCATGCACAGTAGTGGTCAGTTCAAGAACCTCCTAGAAAAAGTGAACTTCTGAACCACTGACCAACTTAAACATGGTGAGCAGATGTGTTTATGGAATTGGCAAGAAAACAAAGAATGATTTCTGATGTAAATGCAAGCAACAGCTTTGAGTGACAGTGAATGCATCTGATAAGTATCGTAGTTGTTGCCAGACATTTTTGCTACAAAAGGACACTGTAGAAGTATCTCTGCACATGCCGGGTCTTCTGTGAGAGTGCTTAGATCACTCCAGAACTCAGTTTATATGCATCGAAGAGAGAACAAGTTTTGGGCTGTGTTTGGCATGTCCGCAGATCTGTATGCTTGCTTGTGTGGTCCTGTGAGAGTAGCCAGCTTACACCAGGATCAGTGAGAGAAGAGCTTAGACTTTGATGAAGAGTTCTATCAGTCTCTGAAGAGTAGTGATCTCCTGGCTGGCCTGTAAGGTTTCATCTTACCTTAGAGATTGGTGAGCTCCTGGTTGGCATGTGGCTTCTCCCATCGTCAATCGTGTATTGATTATTGTCCCTGCACTGTCCACATCCATTTCAGACTGCATTAGAATCCAATGCTGTTCTTACTGACCTTTCTTATCCATGCTTTTATTAATAAATTCTTAGGTTTTCTTTTGATATCTTTTGTTTTTATTATTGTTTTCTCCCAATACACCAGAAAACCAAACTGGGCATCCTAACCAGCACCGCTGGTTGGCTCAGACTAATCTGACCCTGTTGGCCCCCCTTTCTGGGCCAGAGAGAAAAGCAGAATCAAGTCCCTCCTGAAAGCTGGCCCTCAACACCATCATGGATTTACTAAGAACAAATCATATCAGATTTGATTTCCCGCTTTGACAAATTAACTACTTGGGTGAATGAAAGGTTAAAGTTTCTAAGCTACATAAGGTGACAAAAATAACCTTCCAAAAATAACCTGCTGTAAACCGCTTTAACAGAAGCCCCAAAAGTAACACATTTCTAGCATTCATATAATAGGCAGATGTTACTGTCATTTTAAGAACACAATTAGATGCACATCATGCAAGGTTGATGAAGTGACGTTCATAGGCTTGTCTGTGAAATGGGTTTTGTAAGTTCCCTTTGAGGATTAGAACTGAGAGATTGGAGATAGAGAGGTTTTCTTGTGAGAAATGTGCCCCCACAGGTAATTGAGTATTCCTGTCTTTGATAGATTTCCGGTCTCCGTTCATTCTGGTGCGCAGTTGTTGTTTGGTCTCTCCTAGGTATTTTCCATCAGGGCATTTGGTACATTGGATGAGATATATTACATTTCTGGAGGTGCAGCTGTAAGATCCTGGGATGCTGATGGCTCTGGTGTGGGGTGTAGTAATAGTGGGGGTGGTGGAGATGTGTTGGCAGGTTTTGCATTTCTTGTCCTGGCACGGTCTGGATCCATTCGGTGTGTTCTGGGCCGTAGGAAGTTTGCTTCTGGTGATGAGGTTAGCGAGGTTCAGTGCATATTTGAAGGCTAGGATGAGTGGTTCTGGGAAAATGTCTTTAAGAATAGGGTCTCTTTCTAGTATGGGTTGCAGTTGTTTGAGGATTTTCCTTATGGGTTTGATGGAGAGGTGATATGTCATAACCAGCGGTGTGCAACTCGTGGGGGGTTTTCTTCTATACTACAGCAATTCTTCACGTGATATCTATGTGGCTATTTCAAACATGCGATCTCTCTTTCTGGAAAAGCATCCTTGTTGGGTGAAAGCCTTTTTAAGATTGGTGAGGTGGCAATCCTGGGTGTTCTCCTCAGTGCAGATTCAGTGGTATCTGGGGACTTGGCTGTATATCAGCTTTCTTGTTGTGTTTAGGGTGATTGCTGCTTCTGTGCAGATATGTAAGTTGGTCTGTGGGTTTCTTGTATAATGTAGTCTGTATTTTACCATTCTGGATATTTAATGCTTCATGATACTTAATGCATATGTTCTTAATAGTTCAATTATTACATAAAAGCAAGCTTTTCCCTTCCATAATTGTGACAGTAATCTCTTGTTGCTGGGGTAGATTTGATTCACTGGTGATGGTTAGTAATTTGGCCCCTAAGCCTACTTTACCTGTGGCACAATTTTGGGCACAAAGTAACAGGGCTTAGCTCCCCATCCCAAACCCCTTCTGGGCAGAGGGCCAGGGAGCAGGTTCAGGATAGAGAGCCAAGCCCTGCAATGCCAGACCTTCTTTCAGTCTGAGAGGTTGGAGTGTCTATGACTATGGGTGGTTGGGTCCAACCAAAATCTCATTGTGGTGCCATAATTCCTTGAGCTATACTACATAAAAAGTTCAAGAGTGACAGTTCAAGGGTGCACAGCCTTGGTTATATGTCAGGGCTTGGAGACAAAGCACAAGTTCAAAGCTGCCCTTGTCTCCTTCTGTCTCGGTAGAGATGCTCAGGAGCCCCAATATGAATGGTCCTGTAACAAAGACGCTCGTCCCAGGGGGTGATCACAGCTCCCCCTGGTGGCCGCTCAGCCCTTTCATGGTCTGCCCTGCTTGGTCACTCTCCCTTCTGCTCACCTGCCATGCCCGATGTTGTTGTTGTGTATATAAGAAAGGCAATCTGCCCCAGGGCTTCCCAAGCCTGGTCTCACTCTGGCTCTGGGGACTAATTACATGTTTTGGGGCACTTGGCTCTAGCGTGACACTGGGCAACCTCAGCTCTTTATATTATTGTTGGAACCTGGCCTTTCCCGGCCTCATCCCCCTTTTTCTGTTGCTGGTTCCCATGGCCTAGGCACACTGCACTGGACCTCACCTCTAGGTCCCGGCTCTGTCCCTGCCCTGTTCCGGGTTCTGGGCTCTGCGTTGAGCCTGCCATCAACAGGGCTCAAAGCAATCACATGCCCTTAGGGTACTAATGGGACCTCGAAAAACTCCCTGTCACAGTCCCTTCCACAACCACCAGTTCAAACTCGAACCAAAAAGATAAGCAAGATAAGCTCCCAGGCTATAGTGCAAATTAGTTCCACACTGGGCATGTCAACACATTGCCCTATTGTGGTGGTGTTACAGTACCATGCTTTAGTACTTCCTTTTGGAAGTAACTGCCCCTACTGCACCGTGCGCACAGTGCATGGTTAGTTTTTGCCGCTACTTCACCATATTAGCATGCTAAAATAGGAGAGTGAAGCACTACAGTGAAGTAGGTGCTGATCACATGTAGACCCATGTGCTTGCTATGCCGCTGTAGCACATTGCAATAGTTTCATAGTTGGTAGTGTCAGAAGGGACCTGAGCAGATCATCAAATCCAACCCCTGCCATGGCAGGAAAAAGTACTGGGGTCAAATGACCCCAGCAAGGTGATCGTCAAACCTCCTCTTAAAGACCCCCAGGGTAGGAGCCAGCACCACTTCACTTGGAAGTTGGTTCCAGGTCCTAGCTGCCTTGACTGTGAAGTAGCGCCTCCTGATGTCTAGTCTACATCTACCCTCTGTCAGCTTGTGACCGTTATTTCTAGTCACTCCTGGTAGTGCTCGGGGGAACAGGGACTCCCTCCAGTGCCTGCTGGTCCCCTCTGACAATGTCCACTGGGGTTCAAACCTAAGCCTATGTCACTGGCTGTATTCTCCTGTAAACCAACGGCACCTTGCCAACTGTTCCCCAGGCAGCTCTGCTGTCAGCCAGGCTCTCCTCTGCAGCTTCCAGGCCAGAAGCTCTTTTCTCTGCAGGTCCCAGGGTCAGACTGCCCCTCTCGGGCTCAGAGCCTGTGTTTATAGGGCTCTCTGGCCCCACCTCCCTTGGCTGCCACAGGTGTTTTCTGTTTTGTCTTGCTGGGGCAGCCTCAAGGGGTGGGTCCACATGTGCAGGGGTATGTACTTGTAGAGGCACCAATAGCAGTAGCACAAATTTGTGCCACTGTTTTGTACCCTACCACATGCCCCTGTGTGTGCATTTCAGAGTAGGGGTAGGGGAGGTTGGGTGCAGGGTCCCAGCAGTATTACCTGATGTCCTGGTACAGTAAGGGCACAGATCTGGCAGCACAGAGCCTGGCTGGCAACCAAAGCATTGCTCTGGATGGCCAGCCCTCCATTTGTTCTTGCATGCTACTGAACAGTGTGCTGTGCCACTTTTTCCCCCATATTTTTATTTGCTACCATGATTTCCCGGTAGCAAATTTTGCCACTGTGCTGCATATCTGCAGCGTAGCTCATGGTTTCATGTTTCCCACATGCTGCTTGCAGCATCACAAACTGCACATCTCTGCATATGGGGACCTGCCTAGGGAGCGCATCTGCTGCCAGGTCCTGTAGTGTTTCTATGTACGCCCCTGACCCCTGATGTTGCTGTTACTGCCAGCACTGTGGTAAATGTTCACTCAAGTCTTTTCCATCCTTAAGTCTGCACCTGGGGGCTTGTCTGGCCAGCAGGCCCTGGGGTTTACTCCTTTTCAGTTATGGGGTAGGGGCCCTGTCACAGTTCCTAAATGGTATTATACAGTGGAATGCAATATTGCTGCCCTACAGTTAACTAAGCTTTTTTATTTTTTTTTAAACATACAGAATTTTACAAATGAAATTTGAAAATTCTCTTTTGTGTGCGTTAGTCAATGCTTTCAGTATTTTTCCCCGTGCAGCAACCCTTACATTAAGCAGACGCTGTGTCCTGCATTTCAGGATTACAAAAAAAAGTGATGATCAGTAAAATAAGTGCATCAGAACCCAACCTTGGATTAATGAATGCTGTTGTGTGACAGCTAATAAACACAGACAAATGCATGTTGTGCATGTTTGAGATTGTTCTGAGAATTAAGGCCCCTCATTAAGTATCTGTCTAGCTGAGATTTGGCCCTGTTTTCACTCTACTCAACACACAGCTAATGATCTCAAGTTAAGTAATAATGCTAGTCTAGATACTCCACAAATATTAGATTCAGAACACAAATGTTTGTTGATCATCCTAAACTGAGTACTCAAACCACAAAGATTTGTCCCAGATAAACAGTTGTGGTGTCGAGTGTCCACAAAAATGCTTGCAGTTTTGTTGATTAACTGGAATCTGACCTACATCTTTCCAATGACCGTCCATATTGCACCAGCTTGCTTCTTCCATAGGAAATACTTTTTTCAGAAGTGAGGCTCTAATCTAAGTACAGAAAATTCAGGAGGAGCTTAATCGTTGAAAAAAAATAATAAACGACATGATAATATCTTGGAGAAGAGAGTGAATTAACAAAAAAGTGTGGGGGATGGATGAGGGATGTAGTAGTGGGATAGAAAGAGCATGAGGAAAAGCATAAATCTGACTGAGTAGTGAGGGAGCAGAGAGCAGCTGGGATCAGGTATTAAGGAGAAAATATGTCAAGGACATTAGCAATAGATTCCCTGTCATCCCTGCATTGTACTTTCACACTGGAATCTCAGATGCTCTGTCCCTTAAAGGATATCTGCGCCCCTCTCCCTGTCCTGGACTCATCTAAGGTGAGATCTGGAGTTTATGGGGGATGCCCCTAACTCTCTGAAGATATCTTTGCCACTTTCTTTAGTCTGCAAATGCTGGAAAAGGGATGGATTCTTTCCCTGACCTCCACATATTGGAGACAGGGTCTTAGGAGTCCCCAAGAACATAGGGAATTTTGAGCCCTCATTCCCTCACATTTGAGCCAACTTTTGTATTGCTACATGGGAAGCTGAGAACACGTATTCTGGAAACACTGCACCAAGCACACAACACTGAGATTGGGCTTGAGGGTTAAGTAAGGGCATGCCTGAGTTACACCACTGCGCCTCTCAAGCATTGGTATTGGATAGGAGAGATGTCCCATTCATGTTAGTGGCTGTTCACATCTGTTTATAAGACAATCCACACATGTACTGATGTTGCCATGAAATCTGGTACATCTCAAATACATTCCAGTAGCAAGCTGGGGTAGCTCATTCAAAAAGTCTTCCCTTGGATAAACTCACTTCCCACAGGGATCATCTCACCCTCTGTGTTTTTTTCCCAGACCGGAAGAGAATGCCTGAGCATGATGTTGCAGCCACCAGACCCGCACTCATCACTTGACCTCAGTTTCACTCCAGGAAACTCATGGTCTCTCAGCTTTGGTCTTAGCCACAAACCCCAGGAGAGGCAACACTGGTGTGGTGCTTGGGGCGAGCCTAGGAACTGACCTGCCTGCTCTCTCCCTCTCTCAACCCTGGGAGCTTTTTAACTCCCACGCGACCAGCCAATTATCTTTATCAGCTGTGCCCAGTCCTTCAAAGCAGGTTTGTAAGCACTCTTCACCTGCCTGCAGCTAGCTGCAGCCTGTTCGCCCACCCCCTTGCCCCTGAGGCATGCAGCCTGCTACAATTCCTCTAGTCCACCAGATATAATTCCTCTCCAAAACCCAGCATTATCAATGATGGACAGCTTCTATACCAATTTATTTTGCACACAGCTGCGAAATGCATAGCATCTACTACCTCTTTAGAAAAGCAATACTAAATGTAGTATTTAGGAAGAACTCTGCTATATAGATAGGTGTTAATCTAACACTTGATACTTCAGGGTCCCTTCCTCTCTGAGTGTGTCTATGCTTCTCACCCAATGGAAGTTTGGAACATCCCTCTACAAAGGATGTAAGAGAGGACTAAGTACTTCTTCTTTTTTGCCTCCCTTCTATGGCAGTAGTTTATGTGAGGACCTTGCTTTTCTGGGAAAATGAATTTCTACCCCTCCACTCATGCATAAGACATGATAAGATTGGGGACAGAAGGTAACATAAAATTTCTCTTGTGAAAAACAGGAAACACGGAAGTAAAGAATGCATCACCTACAACACCAGAGATTGCCAGATAATACAAAGCAACTTTTTATATACTAACGGCTTTTAAAAAGCTAATAGCTTACTGGGACAAGGGTCAATGAACTGGAAACAGTGAAAGGGGAAACTATGTTTTGAAGACTAGAGAAAAAGCACACTGATTTTCTCTCGCATGCTTAAGGTTAGTAATACCATGTAATTAAATTATCAAGATTTTTGGGAGATAGATCATATCAGTTGTTTCTCCCACTGCACCTCCACATTTTTCAATACATAACTATAATCCTATAGTCTATTTTAGCAAAGCATAGAGGAAAGAGGAAGAACATAATACCTTTATTTAATTTCTACTAAGCTACAATATCATATCAACTACAAGAAAGAAACCATGATGATTGAATTAAGAAAGCATAGTACTACAACTATTTTGATCATGCTGGAGATCAGAGAGATGCTCTCTAATGCTAGAAAAATTACCCTCTCTGCAGGATTAGTTAGAATATTTAGTGGGAATTAATATCTCCTGGGTATTGTTTTCAGACAAAGACACTGCAGTTATCAATTTACCACCTGACATAGAAATACGGGATTTATCATAAAAAACAGCAGGAAGAAAAAACAATGTTCACGTGTGTGAGAGAAGAGATTACACAGCCAATTTGTACTGGTAAGTAAAAGGCTTTCTGAAATAACACATTACAAAGAAGGATTCACACAGGGAAGAAAAATTATTTTAAGACTGGCATGGTGCACTAGTAATGTGTCAACAGTCGTCCAACAGCACTAGCACAAAAAAGAACATGGGTGATTGAAGTCCCATTGTTATTCAGCATATGAAGGGTTTGTGGAATTGAGCCAAATGACAGTATGGGAAGCTTTCAAATTTGACTTGTATCTCTCTGCTTTTCTTCCCCCCCAAAGAGGTTCATACAATAGTGCAAGTTTCAATCTACGTAATTTCATCCCTCCCCACTGGGTCAAGGTCTGTATTAAATAATGAATTGAGTTCCCACAAGACAAATTCATTAAACGGCTAGTTTCATGTGGTATTTCACCAAAACCAAGTGGAAAACATGAATTTTATAGTGAATAATTAATATTATTTGTGTGCTAATTTAGAAACAAGGCCAGGTTTGCTCCTGGTCTGAATTTCAGTTTGTTTCAATAATCCAAAACCAGACGAACTGTTCATGATGTTTACATATTTTTAGCCCACGTTTTTCAGAGTTCTAATTAGAAACCAGTCACCCATAAAGATATGTCTCAGTGTGAATTTCTCTATGTACATATTTACTGGCTTAATCGCATGCATCTTTCTCCCAAGACTCAGCCCTCCAAAATTGGGGTATGCGTCTTAAATGGGGAAGGTGATTTTTCATTTTTCCATAAGAGCACAGTGCTTGCCTCTGAAATGGCTGCTGCTTCTCTGACACAGCAAGCATATGAGGGTGGCGTTCTGGTTTAACACTCTCACAGGTGCTAAGCCTGAGCACTGTAACTTATGGCTGAATTGGCAAGTGAGTATCTGGGTGAGGCTGGTAGTGTGGAAACAACACTTTATTTACAGGAACTTACATAAAGAACTATTTATACTAACTGAGTAATAGCTTTACTACTACCCTTCCAAACAGCCTGGGACCTCGCCTTGTTTGAGAGCTTTGGTTAAAGCACCCCACCAACATTTTGAAGCATGGGGATGCTGATCCATAAGACATGGAAACTGCCTGAAGCACGCTAATTCCCATGCTCCAGCAGACTTGATTAATCAAGTCTGCTCAGATGTGCTGTAATTACAGTGCATCAGAGCAAGCTCCTGGCTCGTGTACAAGCACCCTTAGTCAGCAGAAGCTTGAACCTGTCTCGGACGGCCAGAGCCGACTCGAGTTACGTTAGAAATTGGTCGTACGTCAGGGCGGGCTGGTGAATGGAGAGGCAGACACAACTTATTGGTTGTAAAAAACTTTACTCACGCCGCTTGCAATCACGACGCAGGTGGTCCGGTCGTCGGAACAACCACACGAGTTGTTCCAGCTGGCGGGGCCCAAGCCAGTTAATCCATCCGCAATTCGAAGCCGGCGGGGAAAGGGGTACGTCGGGGTTGCGCTTGGTGACGGGAAGAAAGATCGATAGGTGATCAGTCTATCGATCAGCAGCCGCAAGTCAGATAACTTCAGAGGCACTCTGCAGCGTGCTCAAAGCTCTTCGACTTGGGCGGAAGTCGCGCGGAATTTTAAACGGCCAGTGAGCCAATTACTAGCCGCCACGTGTGAATAATTTAGCACTGGCCAATAGCGGGGCACAAATTTACATTCAAATAGCTTGAACTCTTTGCACCGTGCATTTCTGTGCTGCAAAGAAGAAATGCATCCTGCAAAGGAAACTGCAAATTGGCGGGAACTCTCTCCTGCACGCGGGTTCTCAATTGCAGCAGAACACTCTGCCGTGCAAAGGAGCTCTCATGTGGCCAGGAAATTCCATAGTGCCGAGGCACCAAAATCACTGGGTTGTGACAGAACCCATGCGAAGTCCTAGTGAAATAAATGGAGTTCTGCACTAGTGATGGGTCTTTGCCCAGTTGCAGAAGCCAACATCAACTGCATGCACTAAGCTGTAAAAACACTGTACAGCAAGCAGGTGTTAAATAATTTAAAGCTTGCTATATTATGAATCAAATGGCTTTGATCAGTGCTCAGACTTCTTAGACTACTAACAGATATCTATGTTTTGATAAGTATCATGGTGTCTTTCCCACCAGGTTGGTTTGCTTGAGATTTGAACATTATTTTGATCTAGATCTGGGCAAAAGAAAACCAAAAACATGTTAGTCATGGAGCAGCTGGCATATGTAATTTAGTACTCCTGCCAGGTGTTAAACAAGAACAGCAGTTTCTTGGTTTTAAAAAAAATTGTATTAATTAGATGAGCAATCTGGATGGTATTTATATGTAACTGCTTCTGTGATTGTCTTATAACAGGGACATAGGTTTATGAGTATCTGTTAACCTCTGATTGATAAATATTATATTGTTTGGCATTGCCAGCTAAAACAATCATAATGATGCTGAAAAAGCAATTGATTGAGATGTACCTAACTACACCACTGACTACAATACTCCAAGTACTTACCCTTGTTTAATTGTATGGATTCATTTACTTTAACTATTGGCCTATCTAGTTCACAGTCCAATTCAAGGAGCTGGGTTTTCTTGACAGGTGTTTTTCGCTAAGGCTAGGAATCTGATAGTGGAGTACAGTAGAGGTGCAGGGGTAGGTACAAGGTCATAACGTGCATCAAAAGGACCAAAGGAAAATCATGATATCTTAGGAGTGGGAGAGGGGGAATCTCCAATTACTCATCTCTTCATAGACAAGTTCTGTTAGTGGACAGGAATGTCTCATATTTCTAATTCATATTCCCGGAAGAGGTTGTACTGAGGGTGCCACAGAATTTCTCACCTACTGTACTGTTCAGAGAGCACACTGGCTTCTGTATACACACATGACCAAACTCTATCCTAAGTTATACCCTTTCAAACCCCAACTTGCCTCACATTATGAGCATGTGAGTACCAGACCTGCAGTTTTACATCGACACATGCAGTTATCTGTTTCTGGGTTGTGCACCCATAATGATCAATGAAAGTGGATAAGTCAAGGCAGAGAACATCTATGTTACCCTGTGTTTACAAAGGGACTAGCACAATGGAGTTCAGGCCCATGTCCTGAACTCTTAGGCACCACCACAGTAAAAATAACACTTGTGTATATACATGTGGCGATACAGATTCCAGATCCACACATTTAAATCCAGAACAGACACTTCTGAAAAATGACAAGATATGTCCGATCAATCATCTAACCTGTTAAGAACCACTATATTCCAGACCTATTTGTAGTACAATACAACTCCCTGAGTTTGCTGCTACATAGTATTGGAACAAATGTCCAAAAATTGCCCCTTAGTTATGCTATGACCACTCTACTGCTTCATCTTTTTAGTGCAGCTGTAAAGCAGATTTACCTACAAAAGACTGAATTTAACCTAAAGAGAAAAAAAAAATGCAAGACAAAAATTTCACAGTTTTGAAAGTGTTGCTGTGAGCCCAACAAGTCTCTAGGCCCGATTCTGATCTCATGTAAAGGCAAAGAAGAAGAAAGCTTATGGAAAGCAATGGACTGTACTAATATACAGTCACTGTAAGGATGGTCGGATTCAGGCCCTCCATATTTACCACTAAGGCTGTTATTCAGTCAAGGAATTTGTGGCATTCTGGATCGATCATCAGTTAGTTGTGGCATTCTGTGCTTCAGTGAAAATGTGCACTGAATAAACACTGTAAGGATGACAGCTTAATATTGGGCAGCAGTTAGAGAAAAGTCAGGTCATATTTTTCATTTCCAAAAGCAATAAACAAAGGACCATCCCAACTGCTAGTAATCATTTAAGTAGATTTCCTTCACATAAGAATCTGGCAGGGTTACAGCACTGGAACCTTTATTCTAGGTTTTTTGGATTTTCTTTTTTTTACAATAGCACTTACTTGTCAGCTCTGAGCCACAACGGAGAGAAGTTACTGATGATAAAAAGCGGACTTGGAGAGCTTCCGGCCTGCATCTTCTTTCTCTCCATCCATTTGTGGTGCTTGATGTCAAACTAAACACAACTGCCATTATATCATCCCATCACTTGAAAGCCTAGTTAAACTTTCAATTCTAAACTTCACCAAGGGCAGAAAGGAAACAATTTAACTTTCTAGTGCATTGGCTTTACCATCTTTTCCTTTACAGTTTCCAGTAAAAATCAACTGATTGGTATAATTACTACTTGATAACTTACTTTCCAATGATTATTTTTCACAGTATAACCTGCAATTACTGGCTATGTCCACATGAGCATGGACGTTTGTTTCCCCAGGGACACCTATGCCACGCATCCTCTGGCATGCAGCAGGTTAACCCAAGGGGGGGTAGGGGACCCTTACTTGGGTCCTGGGGGCCTCCTGGGGCTGCAGCCACAGCAATCCAGCCACTCAGAGTCTGTTCAGCAGCTAAAGTGTCACTCCAGCTGGCCAGGCTCCAGTTTTGTGTGGCACACGCTGTCCCCATGTGTGCTGCCCCACTTTTTTTCTTTTTTTTTTTTGGAGAACACCTAAATGTGTGGTATGTGGCACCGCAGACATGCACCGCCACACTCATCTGAATATGTCCACTGGGCCAAATCTGCCTTTGGGTTCTCTTCTGCCACTACAACTAAAATGAAGGAGAGTTGTAAACCTTTGAGGTCTGAACTGGTGCTCCAATTCAGAAGTTAGATATGGCAAAGACCTGCTCAGTCATGCAGCCCATTCTTCATTTTTCTTCTTACCAGCACATATTCTAACTCTACAGATTACCTTTCAAAGTATTATCATTTTTTTTTCAACTGAACTCTTATCTGTAATAGTATGAGCTCTCTAACTGGAAGTAAATTTGCCATCAGTGCAGCTATGCCAAAACCTAAGTTGTTTTTTTTTTTTTCATTATGAAAACCTGTGCAAATTCCAAAATGTAGCAAATATATGAAATAGCCTATCATTCCTTTGGAGGTGAAGTTGCATCTTTCTACACTCTAACTGCTACAGGTTCTTAGCCAAATATATTGAGATACTTACCATACAGTTAGTGAGAAATAAACCTGGCATTGTACAATCAGCACGCAAATCACAGTCCCTCAGCTTGAGAAGTACATACCAAATCCTATCATCTACAACTTGAAGCTGTTCATCAGCATCCTCTGATATAATTACACAAATTCCACACTGACCTACATCTTTCACTAGATCTTTCCCAGGCCCTCTTTTTATAACCAGTGCAAATATAATGACCCAGCCATGACATTTCTCTTGCTGCCCCTATGTGGGGAATATATAGTTAGAGATATTGTATGTGTTCTGCAGTTTAGAGATTGTCTATTTTATTTTATTTCCTCTTGTCTTGTGCTGAGTGCATGATTTTCAGCGATTGATGAAAATTAGTACTTTGTGTAAATGAGAATTAAGGATGTAGTCATGGATCACAACAGTATTCTTGCCCCCTGACTAAGAGAATTCCATTTCATAAGGACATAAGAATTGCCATTTACTGGGTTAGACCATCTTCCCAATATCCTGTGTCACACAGTGACAGACAGTAGATGCTGAAAGGGAGAGTGAGCTGGGTATAAATAAGGGGTTTTTTTCTGCCGTTTCTCTCTCACTTGCAGCCTCCGGCATTTAAAGTCTAGGAAGTTTTGATTCAGAGGCTGTATCCCTAACTCCCATGCTTAATAGCTACTGGTGCCCCTTTCCTCCAAGAACTTGTCCAATTCCTTTTTTGAATCTGGCTGAACGGTCAGCTTCTACAACATCTGGTAGCAATGAGTCCCACACATTAATTACATACTGTGTGAAAAAGAACTTCCTTTCGTTAGTTTTAAATTTACTACCTACTAGTTTCATTTTGTAACCCTTAGTTATTGCATTGAGAGAAAGAGTGGGTGCATCTATATGAGACACTTACTGCAGTGTAGACTCATCAGCTCCACAATAAAGCATCAGCGCCTACACATATGACTCTATTAGGTCAGAATAAACTAATTTACTCCAGCGCAGAATAGTACTGTCAGATACAAGAAACGTATTCCACTGGAATGAACAAGTAGATAAGAACCGGGATGTCTGGGGAACAGGGATGTTACAGTGAGGGGGTTGCCTGCTGGCTAACTCTGCACTGTAGCACCCTCGTGCCACAGCCAGCCCCTCTGCTGCATGTTCAGTTCAGTCGGAGTAGCCTTGAGCTGGCAGCTGAGCCCCCAGGTCTCCTGGCAGCCAGGGCTATGCCTCCCGGGGTCAACATGCTGCAGTCTTGGGTGCACATGAAAATGCTGTGCCCGGGAGTTTATTGCATGTGAAGACGCTGTGCCTCGGAGCAATAAACTTTGGCGTGAACTGTGCTGAAGTGTATTGTTTCAATTAATTTCACATGTAGATGCTCCCAGTAAATAATAAATCCCTATTTACTCTCTGTTTGTCATTTAGTGTTTTTTAAACACTTATCATGCCCCCCTCAAACATCTCTTTTCTAAGCTGGCTAGGCCTATCCTCTTTAGTCTCTCCTCATATGGAAGCCCTGCCATACTGCTAATTATCCTTGTTGCCCTTCTCTGGATCTCCTGTAATTCTTCTATAACCTTACTGCGGTATGGAGACCAAAACTGTATTCGTGGTGTGGATGCACTGCGGATTTATAAAAGGGCATTAATGATGCTTTCTGTTTTGTTTACAATTCCATTCTTAATAATCCCTAACATTTTGTTTGCCTTTTTGATGGCTACTAAGCGCAGAGCTGATGTTCTTAGCAACTTGCCCACAATGACCCTTGCCTGTGTGATAAAAGCTAATGCAGAGCCCATCATAGTGTAGGTATAACTTGGGTTATTTTTACCCAGGTGCGTCACTTTACACCATGGGCAACTGGTGCCACCTTAGTCAGGGAGGTCACATGCCCCCCAGTGACCGGTCAGTGACTGGGAAGGCCAATCTCACCGACCAGGTTGCAGCGGCACTGCTCCCAGAAGTGGCCATGCCGCTTCATCCAGGTGGTCACACTTCCTGGTTGGCACTCACAGCGGGGGCACCAGTGCTCCCACCTGCCCCCCCTGCCTGTCAATGAAGAAGGGAGCACAGCCTGTCAGGGGGTGCACCGGCACTCTCAGGGGGGCACGTGCATGTGCTTGCCAGTGCTTTACACTTCTCTTCATTGAATTTCATCTGCCATTTAGTTGCCCATTCACTCAATTGTTCCAGATCCTTCTGTAGTTCTTCATAGTCCACCTTGTGCTTTACTTTGAATAATTTTGTGTCATCTGCAAATTTGGCCACCTTGCTACTCACCCCCTTTTCCAGACCATTTATGAATATGTTAAACAGCACTGTCCCAATACAGATCACTGCAAGACCCTGTCGTTGACTACTTTCCATCTTGAAAACTGGCGATGGATACTTAATTTATGCTTTCTATTTTTCAGCCAATTTCTAATCCATGAGTGGACATTCACTGTAATCCCATGACTAGATAATTTAGTTAAGAGCCTCTCATGAAGGACCTTGTCAAAGACTTTTTGGAAGTCTAAATATACTATGTCAAGTGGATCACCCCAATCTACCTACTTATTGACACCCTTATCAAACTCTAGTAGATTTGCAAGGCATGATTTTCATTTGACAAAGCTGTGTTGATTCCAACTCCTTTCAGTATCATAAGAAAGCTTATAAGAATAACTTCAGTTTAAGAGGTTTGGGTTTAACCAAATGTTTAATAATTGTATCAGAAAAGTCAATTACTTTCCTAAGATCAGTCTTCATGAAGACAAAATAAGATTCATTTGATATATCCACAAGCAACCCAAGAATGCAGGAAGTACAGTACTTCATTTATTTTATTGCATTTATAGAACAGCTGCTATGGGTCATTTGTAGAGAAATTATTATCATCAGGTACTTATACTGAGTTAGGTGTTGATACTTCTGTGACTAACAGGCTAACAGGCTTAAGTCCTTATCAACAGATCCAAAGTTTTGAATGCAGTCCAGCAAACTTACCCCTTTACAGAGTGGAAGAATGCTTTAAAGAAGAATCTGTGATAATGGACTGACCAAGGCTTTCCCTCTTCCAGATGGTAAAATATCTCTTATCTTATTCACCTTCTAAGAGCTGGCTGAAATCAGCTGATTTAGTGATGGATGACCATCAAAAGGGCTGAACTAAGGCAAGTACCCACAAGTTGGAAATGTTTATGTGAACTACTTAAATCTCTAGTGTCAGCAAAGCTCATGATCTTTCATCTCCCCAATTCCATTTAGATTCTTGAAGTACAAATAGAAACTAGAAAGGGAAAAAAAAGCAGGTTTTTTTTTAAACTCATCACTAAATCAGTACTGGCATCTTCATTTATAAATCTCATTTCTTTGACAGTAACAATTCTACAGGTGAAACCAGCAATATAAAATGTCAGAATATAACAGGGAACCCCTGCCCCTGTTACTAGGAAATCATGAACAGATAGGAAACCAGGAGTCAGGCAAGGCAGCTAGCATCGGGGTCCAGCTGGACTGAACCAGGGATTAAAGGACCAGAGAGATAACGAAGCAGTTAGCTATATCTGGCCCTAGGAGAGAGGAACAGAAGGCCAATCATGTGACTGGAAGGAGGCTGAGGGATATAAGCCCAGTCTCCGAGTAGGCAAGGGAGAGAGGAACTACTGGAGGGAAACATGCAGGTACTGCACTGAAGCTACCTACGGGAGCTGGAGGTGAGCAGGTTCTGACAAAGGTATGGCCTGCAGGCAACATTTACTCCAGAGAGGAAGACTACTTTTTTTTTTTAAGAAGCATCTGGCTTTTGTTCCCTTTTGTTTTGGACTTGGGACTGGAGGACTGGATTGTGGCTACAGGAGTACAGGGGACCACAGACAGGGGTGTTGGTGTGCATTTTCCTGTTATTGGTGCTAGCAGTTAGCCCAAACCAGACTGGCCTGGTTAGACTGAAACCTTAGGAGCGGCTGCCACCAAGGCAAAGCCAATCGCCAGGAGCTGGGGTCCTAATCAGTGGACCAAGGTGGAGGGTGTGGCTAGACAGAAAAAGGGGGTTCAGGCTGTAACAGCTCTAGCCTCAACAAGTCCTCAGAAGCCTACCCTTAAAGAGGAAGTCTTAAGGGAGAGCTAAGAACCCTGGCTGGGTCTGGCCTGGCCTATCCTGGCTGAACAAACCACACTGCCCATGAGGTTACTACTGGCCCCAGGACTGCCTTCCTCAACAATAAATAACACCAAAGGTATGACAGGCAAGAGATGGGAGGTGGAGCAGGACCGGCAATGAGCTGGTAAGTAGTGGGGACCCCTACAGGTCCTACACAGAACATTAACTTATTCATTTTTTTAATTATAAAATCCAATTCTTCATTACTGAAACAACTACAGTTTCAAAATCCTGTAGCTGGTGGTTTAAAAAAAATGAATTTATACAAAAGGTTTCCAGTGCAGACAGTATATATAAGCATATTTTTTTAAAGAAATTAGTTCTTTTCTACCTAACCAAGAAAGAAACAATATGTCAACTATTTTTTTCTTAACTTTCAAGATAGTTGTTCCATGAGGACAATGCAGGTAAAAAAGTTCAGCATCAGATTCTCTGATTCTGGAGACAAAACTTCCAATAAAGATAGTAGGGAGTTTTGGTTAAAAAAAAAATCCAGAATCAGGGAAACTTCACATTGTTTGAGATTTTATTATTCCAATACTTAAACCAACACTATCAGACATATATCCATGATGTTTACATATAGATGAAATGAGGCAAATGGCTACTTTGCTAGGTCCAATTTGGTTTGGTGCAAGAAACAAGGAAAACAACAAAGGTGTTTCAGTTCTCTGCTAGCCTTAATTCCCATTTCTCCTGCACCTAGGAAACTTCTGTCCACTGCACAGCTAGAGCCCCAGAGATGTTTTAACATGCACCCCACTGCAGTGCCCCAGAAGGGGCAGTTCTGGCTTCTGGAGACCACTTCCCTTTGGCCCCGGTCCCTATGTCGTAGGCAGGGGTGGCTAACCTGCTGCGCATACACCACAAATGGTATAGGCAGACTCTGTGTGTGGCACAGAGATGAGTAAGGGAACAGGGAACACAGCAACAGATCAGCCTGGGACCAGAAAGCAGAGCAACAGATCAGCCAGGAAACACAGAACAAGGAGCAGAAAGCAGAGGCAGATCAAACAGGAGAAGGGGATCAGAGTGGCACTCAGGAAGGATGCCAAAAAAGTAATTCTAGCCTCTAGGGGCCTGGAAGGGGATAACAGGCTAAGCCTCACAAGACATAAATAACCTTGCAAAAATTGCATTTGCTGATGATAACAAGATGTGGGGGGATGTGGGCACAATAGAAGGGAGCAACAGGCTACAGTCGGACCTTGACAGGTTACAAGGATGGGCGGAGGAGAACAGGATGGGGTTCAACACAGACAAGTGCAAGGTGATGCACCTGGGGAGGAACAACCGGCACCATACCTACAGGCTGGGGAACTCCCCTCTTGTCAGCACGGAGGTGGAAAAGGATCTTGGAGTCATTATTGACTCCAAGGTGAACATGGCTCGGCAGTGTGAGGAGGCGGCTAGGAAGGCCAACTGTACCTTGTCGTGCATCCACAGATGCATTTCAAGCAGGACCAAGGAGGTGATCCTCCCTCTCTATGCGGCACTGGTCAGGCCGCAGCTGGAGTACTGCGTCCAGTTCTGGGAGCCACACTTTAAGAGGGATGTGGACAGCATCGAGAGGGTCCAGAGGAGGGCCACTCGCATGATCAAGGGACAGCAGGGCAGGTCCTATGAGGAAAGGTTACGGGACCTGAACCTGTTCAGCCTCCAGAAGAGAAGGCTGAGGGGGGAATCTTGTGGCCTGCTATAAACTAGTCAGGGGGGATCAACAGGCACTGCGGGAGTCCCTGTTCCCCCGAGCGCCGCCAGGAGTGACCAGGAATAACGGTCACAAGCTGGCGGAGGGAAGGTTTAAGTTGGACATCAGGAGGCGCTACTTCACGGTCAGGGCGGCTAGGGTCTGGAACCAGCTTCCAAATGAGGTGGTGCAGGCTCCCACCCTGGGGGTTTTTAAGAGGAGGTTAGATGACCATCTTGCTGGGGTCGTTTGACCCCAGTACTCTTTCCTGCCATGGCAGGGGGTCGGACTAGATGATCTGCCCAGGTCCCTTCCGACCCTAGAAACTATGAAACTATTCCCTCTAAAACCTCAGGGAGGTAGCTACATCAGCTTCAGGGATGATGACCTAGGTACTAGACTACAAAGTTAAAAACTTTCCCAAGGCCGTTGAGTCAATAGCAGGTTGGGGAACAAATCCAGGAATCCTTGCTCCCCTGTGCTTCATTCTAATTACTCCACTGTGCTCTTTCTGACTCAGTGTGCTCATTAGTGCCAGCTCAATCCCAGTTCCCCATTTTCTTTTCAATTTATGCCCCCTGGCTTATGTTTCTCAGATAAGGGTAGTCTTTTACACCATACAATTTTCTCCCTTTAGTATTATAAACCAAAATTATAGTTTTATTTTATTTTATTTTATTGTGCTAGACAGTTCAACTCTTGAAAGTATACACCCTATTTTGTTTTTATCATGGGTTGTCACAGAAAGCCCTGTGATTGATCAGGGTTTAATAATTGTGACATCAAGTTGTCTGTAACACAGCCCTTTTCCAGGAACGTTGTGTTTATTGTCTTGAATGAGTCTCATCAAGCTGAAAGTCCAAAAAAAATTGCACACCAAATGCTCCTTTGGGCACAATCCATCACCCGCCCATTTCCAAGTCACTGACATGCAATTAAAATAGCATCATATAAATAGATGGGGAGAGCTTGAGATTCTGGTAGCTCCTCTGAGAAGACGGTGCATTAAAATATACTTTACTACTATGCAGCATAGGGCTCTGATGGAAGGCTAACTTACAGTTAAACACAGGCAAAAATGTACAAAGAAATGTTCGAGGTAACAGAGCAGTCTGACTTAAATGGGGAAAAAGCCCTGGAATACAAGCTGAGTTGTCAGGGCTTAGCTAGAAGTTAAAAGCCCAAGCAGGGGGAGGGCAAACAGCTTGAGCTGGGAAAGAAGCAGCCTATGGCTTGGAGGCCGACTGAGGGCACTTACACAGGTTATATTTTTTTCTGTGATCTGGCCCCTGAAAGCACTCTACAGCCATGACATAAAACACATTCACAGCTGCAGATCACTTTTAAAACAGTCAATTGCATAAAAAATTACCCCTCAATAAATCAGGTATTAGCTGAAGCCGCTCTACAGCAGAGTGCCTTATGGAACTTCTGTTCAGGTTCCCTGTGAGGGTTAATTTTTCACATCAACTTTTGTGGGACTGAGCTGGTACTCAAGGCAGTGAGAACCAGCCCAGCCCAGCCCAACTCCCAGGGCTGTCATGGGGAGAAGGTTTCCTCCCCATGCAACAGGAGGGTATGCCTGCTGGTGTTTTGGGGTGAGCTGGGCCAGGCACACAAGGTGAGATCAGGGGGCTCTGTTTCTTCCTCCCAAGCTCCAGGCATGGTAAAGCCCAGCAAGCTACTGTGTGCTGCTGCTGTCAAGAGGCTTGGGCATGGGGTGGGAGAACGGAGCCTCCCCCACCTTGCAGGCCCAGCCTGACTCCCCCCTCCCATACCCTAGTCAGGGTAGCTGGGGAGACCCACGAGGCAGTGGGGGATCCCTTCCCCCACCCAAGACTCTCAACAGGGACAGCACACAGCTGCCAGCTCAGCTTTGCCATGGCTGGAGCTGGGGTGGAGAGGAGAAGGGAGCATCAAGGAAGGGGAGAGAGGTGGTTCTTTTGGGTTCAGTGGTGCTCTGACATAAGGCACTTTGTGTAATGTGCCATGAGTTAGAGCGCCTTCCTGACAGGCTGCCTAAATGTCTGTAGGCATCCTGAAACTCAGAAGAGCTTGCTTTTAGGGAAGGCCAAAGCTGCAAAGCCCTCACCTGCCATCTGGGAAAAGACCAAAAGTTATGGTTTTGCTTGTTTGTTGTTTTGGTCAAGTGTTACTGTTTGTGTTCTGGACTATTGATTGGACTGGTTCTGGGCTGGTTGGGGCAGTCTGCATGAAAACTGCATGAGAGCTGGCAGCCTCACTTACAACAGTTTATACACTTGAACCTGTATTTTTGGAATCTGAAAAGGTGACCTGATTTTCTAACAGGTCCTGTTGACCCAATGTTTACTGCTGGATGCCAAGAATTTTTGAAAATCACTACTTATTTTTATTTAGAAGCTAAAATGTGGCTTTAGTAACCTAGATTTGACAGCTATTTCTGGAAAAAACGGGGATACTATTTAGTTTAAAAATTTTAATGGAAAAGGTTTTTTTTTTAATATAGAGAGTAAATTCCATAGCAGAATGAAGGCAGACAAGGTTCCTTGGGTGAATTTGATATCTTTTATTAGATCAACCCAAATGCTCTTCTAGGAAGTGCACACACCAACTGCTGAAGCTTCCTTAGCCTGACGAAGGGTTTTTGAACCCAAAAGCTTGCTTAATAACTATTCTCCAACCATTTGGGTTGGCCTAATAAAAGATATCAAATTCACCCAAGGAACCTTGTCTGCCTATGTCCTTAGACCAACACGGCTACAATCCAAACCCCTGATAGCAGAATGAATACTTTTGAAAAATAGTTTTACCAAGGAAGATCCTTAAGAGAAAGAACTTTCATTTTTCAAAAGTACAAAGCAATTTAATGGGAAACAAACTACTCTGAGTTTTCAACATTTTGAAACTTTGCAAAAATAATCACTTTTTTTTTCCTTTTAGAAAAACATGAAAGGGTGTTTTTAGTTATATACAGAGTAAAATAAGAAAGGAGAAACACTTTTATCTTAAGGAAGCAATATTACCTGACAATTTTTCAACTGACAAAAATTGGAAGATAGAGAATGAAAGCTTGAGAAAGTAGTTTAGGGTTTTGCATACTTTCATAGTTCTCTTAATCTTCATACAGGAAAACATGCCATGACAAAAAAAATTATGTGAAAAATCTGAAGGTTTTCTTTCTAGCTACAACAAATATAAAGTTTGATACTTGTGAAAGATTGCCAGAACCTTCAAGATCCATATATTTTATTTCAAGAGCAGGTACAAAAAGCTGATTTTGCCACAGCCTGATGTTTTGTTGACTGATCTGGAAGGATTGCATCTCTAATGGCAAGCTCCTTGCTGCACATGCCATCGTTTTGATCTGTGTGTGTACTGATATAGCACAATATGATTCTGGTCCATAACTAACAGCGTGTGTAGATGAAATGGGGGCCCTAAATTGAAGCAGTGGGTTTTTAAAAACGCCGCTTTAATTTAGGGCCAAGTGTCGTACACACACCCATGCATTTACCTGCTTCTTCATTGGTGGCAAGAGGACAGTGAGCTGCTGGCAGGCGGAGCAGTCCCTGGGTTGCAGGAGGGACTAGTGCTTCCCTCCATGGCAGTGGCAGCCCCACCCCCCAGGTGGCACCTGCCCGCAGGCACCTGGCATGGGTGGTCCTAGGGGGCACAACAGCCACAGAGAGAAGCACCAGGCCCATGAGCAGCTCAAGCAGACAGGCAGGCTCCAGAGGTAAAAAAAAAGATCAGGCTCTCTGCTTTTTTTTTTTTTCCCCCCTTTGGGCAGACCCTGCCTTGCCAGGCTGCCTGCATGAGCTTCCTGCAGAGCTTCTGAGCTGCACAGAGCCCGGTGCCTCACTCCGTGACTATAGGGCTCCAAGGAATTTTAGTTTGCTTTGCCCCAAGTCATTTAAGGTGCATTATGCCACCAAATTTGCTACAGCGACTGGAATTACTGCTCAATACACTGCCAACGCATGCAAACACAAATACCATTAAAGAGATGCAAAAGCATTTAACCTGCTTTCAAGTGTTGTGCACACATGCCCTTTGTTTTGTCTACGCATGGCCAAAGGTATCAAGTCCACCAAAATACAAATAAATAATGATAAATCACCAATGCCACCTCTATGAGATATAGTGGCAAGTCTTCATACTTAACTGTTACCTTTTAGAGAATGCCTTCAGGGATGGTGTTGGATTTAATATTTAGACATCTGTCCATTAGGTAATGGATGGAGACCATAAACTCATCTTGTACCAATAAGCCAACAAGCATCTATCAAATGGGTAAGAATCTGAGCTATTTTGAAGCCTGAACTATATGTAGCGTATATATGTCTCTGGGTGCATCTACACATGCAATTAATGCAACTGAATAACTAATCCTGATGTCACCATCTGCACATATGTTTAAGTTCAGTAATTCACTACACTGCCAGATTCCACTTGTATCTGACAGGACTATCCAGCAGTGCAGTAAATAAGTCTGAGCCCTAGTTGCCCCGTCTGTGTAGATGGTGACAGCAAATTAGTCCGCACCCTCTAAACTCATGTAGACACACCCTCTAAACTCTACTTTACTCTCTACTCTGTTAAAACTTTAATACTCTACCCTCAGCTGTTCATTTGATTCCTATATCTTAAATGCATATACCTTTTTAAATAAATACACAATTGTTTTTGAAGTATTTTCTTTCTGATGCTTATCACTGTGCAAAGCACTGTGTATGCCACACAGGAAATTTCTAACTGGAATTTTTTTTATAAAACTAGTGGCCTAACTCTTGTTCATATATGTTGTTAAATTAAGTAGCTGCTGGTTATTGGATTTTCTCTGCAGATGGGTTATATTACGTGCTTTTCACAAAAGAAAAATATTGTGCAAGGCTTAAACCAATATTTTTTATGAGGTAAATGTAAAATCCCAGTTCTGGAAAAATTTAAACTTTCCAGCTGTTTATACTAAAAGTAAATGAATAAAACTTCTTTGCTTTTCTCAAAAACCTTATTTTAAAATAAGTTATTTCCTCTTCCCTTCAAATATTCACATACCACAAAAGAACTATAAGTTACCTCATGTATAATTTATGATCTCAAACTAAATATCACTACAGTAAGCTCAAACACACCTTACCTGCTCTGCAGCTGGCTGGAAGGGCACATCTGAATGGTTGTTGGGGATGAGCAAGAGGGTTAGGCAAATGCAGAAGGCTCGAACGGTGGGCCAGAATGATTAGGAACAAAGATCTATTCTGATGGGCAAATACTGTTATGTTCCATAACTTAAGTTATTGTACAAATGGATTCTTGAATACAAGATTCAAACAGTGCCTTTAAGGTATAGTCTTTCGCTATCGGTAGTGCAGAAAGAACTAAGCCCCCCGACACAAGGAAGCCCAGTGCACTATCCCTTAAATGATATTACTTGCAACTTTTTCTGTATCCAGCCACCACCAATGATTAACAAAAAAAAGAAGCTTATTGCCCAGCCTGTCACTTTTTTGTGGTGTTATACACCTATAGAGAGCTAGGGTGGTATGAGCGCTAAGGCATATAGTTGAAAGCCTAGAGGTTGCAAATTTGAGGCCATAGCAGAAGCGTTCACAGTGCAGCCCTGCCAGATTCAAATGAATCTTGTGAATCTTTCTAAATACTTTGTCACAAGGACATAAAAAAGGAAAGGAACACCTCTAGGGATGCAAGAAGAAAGCAGTACCTGTAATGAGAATAATACATGGTCTATGGTGGTCCAGAGCATAACAATGAGAGGTGTGGAGAAACAAATACATTTCATGCTTGCTTTTCCTTTTGTTTGGCTCCAATGCCGATATGCTTGGGCAGGGTCGGGGGGGG
>NW_005842716.1:540533-554062 GCF_000455745.1 Alligator sinensis
ATCTACAAACTTAAAATCTACAAACCATAAAAATATCTAGAAACAAAATATCTACAAAAGAACAGCAACCTTAGCTTTGTCTTAACTGTCTAAATATGAACATCCTATCAAAAAATAATGTTTAGCAGCTCAATATAAGCTAGAATTAAAAGAGACTCTCATTCTTGATAAATGTCTCCAGTTAAAAGATTCAGAAGAAACCTGATTGAATTTCCAATGATATGAAAGAAAGAGGTTCCTATGAAAATGTGCCATATAGGGAGTCTGATTTTTAAACAGCTCTCATTCATGTTAAGTGGTCATATTTTGTTTCACTTTTGACAATAAACAGTGAAAATGTATTTTTATGGTTCATTTTTCAGACCTGAGCATGAACTTGCTCAGGAAGAATAAAAGGGGTTTTCTTGGAGACAACCTGCAGATGCAGGGAGGCCTGGCCACTGACTGGACTACAACTGTCTAGCTCAGTGCTTTTCAACCCATCGGTTGAGACCCAAAAGTGGGTCACAAAAATATATGAAAGGGTTGCGAACAAACTTTAAAAAATGGATTCTCCTTTAAAAGAGAAAAACATGGGAGGCTGTGGCCTTTCCCTTGCAGGCTGGCAGAGTTCCAGCCTGCAAGGGCTACTGGGGTCCCCCATGCCCCACACACTCGAGGACTAGGGTCTGGGGGCGGTGGTCAGTGGGTCAGGATTGAGGAGTACTGGGTCAGGACTGGCCAGTGTTTACAAATGTGTCCTGGTACAAAAAAGGTTGAGAACCACTGGTCTAGCTGATGAGCAGAAAACTTGGATGGGTTTGAGGGGAAGCCAAGAGCTTCTTCTGAACAGAGTACTCGCTGGAAAGGCAGGCTTAGATTTGTGAGCAAGGAAGCTGCTTCCTGGTTGCTTTGCTATAAAAAAGACCTCACATACAGTCTTTAAAAAGAAATAACTAACTTACATCAAACATTATTCCTTCTGTTTGAAGTGGATAATTAAGATAATGGATAACTGCTTGGGTCAAAAAAGCCACAGTCATGTCATTCGGGGGGGGGAGAATTTTGAAATCTTCTACTTTAAGACTCATTTTCATAGTTCTGAATATATGCAAAATTGACAGCCAGCTGGACTAAAATCTCTTTCAAAGCAACAAAGGGAAGGGAAGCCAGTTTATGAGTTGACAAATGATAGAAATCATGCAGAGGCCTGATGGCAGCAGCATGAATCAAAGTAAGCTTTAATAACAAATTAAACCATCAGCCTATGTGATCATACATGGCTAGGCAAAAGACATAAAGGCTTGCCACTTACCAAAATCAGTAGCAGGGGTTATCAGTGGCTGGACCCCTGTCAGCTGGGAGCAAGGTGGCCATGTGATCAGGTTGGCATAGCACTAGTACATCAGGCTCCCTCAGTTTGGGTGGTCTCTGCATAGGCTTAGAAAATATCATTGGTGATAGTACTACTCCTAATGTCCTTGTCGTTCTAATAAAAGAGCCTCCAAGGCCACCAGCTCCGGTTCTTAGTAATTAAGAGTATTTGGGGTTCATTGTTCACAAACAACAAAACATGAATATCATGCGTCAGGCATGGTGCCAGCAGGCTTATCTGAGAGACATACCATAAAAAAGGTCCTATCATAGTGCTAAGTTTTCAGGCTTCTCAGGCCCCTTTCATACATTGATCAAAACAACTTTATGATTACAGTTTACATCCTAGTTCTACCAATCACTAAATGTGTTTAGAAGACATCATTCACATTCAACTTCCAGTAGACATTGTGACCTTCCCACCAGATACGGAGAGCTGTTTTCCAGGATACTATGAGCTCTGTTTTGGTGTCTTGTACCCATCTTACCCATTGTTTTCCATTTGTTGGTCTTCCAAGAAGCTAGCACTCATAAAACTCCCAGCAGTTCCACTTAAACCATGCTGCTTTCTGGTCACCAAGTTTTATGACTCAAGCTCTTAATGAGGCCTACATTGATTCATGCTGAGAACAGAGCTCTGCACCAATCCATTCTCCAGCAGCACCTACAAGAGAGTGAATAAGGAACCAGTATGCATCACAGGTACCCACAAACTCAACCTATTAGGGCTTTATACATAAAAGTAAACCCATTCAATTGTATGCAGAAGCAAACTTGAAGCCAGTGCAGAGTGTAACAAACAGGAGAAATATGTTCTACATTCATCCTAGTCAGTAGAACTCGGTCAGCAGTGCGGAGCAGAGTAGCTCCCATAAATAATGGTTTGACTGTTTTCATTAAATCATTGTGCTTAACAATGACATTTGAGTGATCATGCGTTCTTGGCACAAATATCTGTGGAAAATTAATTTCAAAGTCATATGCAGGAGCATTTGTGCCAGAAGGGCTTGAGTAGTCATCCGATGAGGAAAACTAACCAACACCGCTCAAACAGCAACTGTCAGACAATCATAGGAAGCGGTCAATAATTGGGGCTTTTAAAAATAACTTGCACCAAAAAAAACGAAGTAAATTAAACATACTGCAGTAAATTACAATCTGCCAAAGAATATTCAGCAATTAGGAATTAATGATTGCAAGTGATTTATTGCAAACTGGCTAAAACCTGCATAACATTTGCAATTAAATTTGTATTGAAAAAGTATTTATTTAAATAAAGGATTTTTAATTATCTTTTGACTGAATACTTTAACAGAATCAAAACTTGTCACCCTTGAAAAGACTATATAAAGCTGTCCATGTGTAAACACAGGTGTGGGAATATAAATACATATTTTGTCAAAAGTCTGAACTTGTGACTTGTTCATAGTCATAAAATAAGAGGGTCGTCATGCACATGACTAAGGGCCTTTGTACATTTGAGGAAATTACCCCATTTAGTGGTTTAATTGCCCTTTTCAATGATTTGTGTAACAATGTACACATTTGGCAGCATATTACGCTTACATTTCGTAACAGTGTACATGTTCAGTGGTGTATTTTGATTTAAATGACCTTTTTTATGTAGCAAACTAAAACACATCCCATGTATTTTAGTTTGCTGGGTAACAAATTACAGCGATATTCCTTGCATGTACAAGGGCCGTATCTGGAGAAGTCAGCAGAGACAGTGCATGGGGCACTAGAAGCCTGGGTATGCTTGGAGAAGCTTGGGTTTGGCGGGCTTCCAGCATGCTGTGCAGTGTCCCTGCCACCTTCTCCAGTTGCCAGCACACCCAGCTGCCCTCCTGCTGCCTTCCTGGGGCAGCCAGCCCATTCCCGGGTGGTCCCAGGCAGTGGGAAGGCGGCAGGGATGGTGCACAGGGCACTGGAAGCCCAGCAAGCCCGAGCTTCCGCGAGCATGCTCGGGCTTCCAGTGCCCTGTATACCATTGGATCCAGTGGGTGCAGCCTGCAAGCTGGGGCTGCACCCGCACAACTAGCACCCCACCTGAGTGGCCCTGGGGGGCACTGCTACCGTGCACAAAAGCACTGGGCCCCTCCACAACTCAGGAGCTGTGCAACCTGGTGGCAACTCGCGCAGGCAGGCTCTGCCGAGGAGAGGGGGGAATTGTTGATGGGCCTAATCTTTTCTCTTATATTCTCCTGGAGCCTGCCTGCATCTCCCATGACCCGGGAGTGACCTGCTGCTGTGTGTCACAGCCCCTGAGCTGTGGGGGACCCTAGAGCTTCCCTCTGTGGTGGCGACATGCCCTGGGCAGTACCCATACAGTGGCACCCTGCCCAGGAGGTCCCAGGGATGCCACTGCCATGGAAGAAAGCACTGGGGGCCCCTGCAGCTTTGGCAGAGCCTGCCTGCTTCATGGTGGGGGGCCCCAGTGCTTCATTCTAGCTCCTCAGGATCCATAAAAATAGCATGCTTATTCTGTCTGTCCAGAGCACTCCAATTGGTTGTTTCAGTAAGTGTTGTGAAAGCTGCCAAGACAACCAATCAGAGTGCTCCAGATAGACAGAATAAGCCTATTATTAATATCGATTTTTTTGTCCTATAATTATTATTCTACAAACAGAGAGCAGGAAAAAGCTTGGCAGATTTTGCTTTAGATTCCAATGCAAAATGAAAGCAAATCTCAAAAATATTTTGTCAAATAGAATTCTTGTTTTATAGCTAGCCCAACAGACTTCTAGTGCAAGGGAATCCAATCATTTGCTCCCCAGGCTTTGGCCCCTATGTACAATGGGGATAATTAAAGATATAGTGTGGCTACACTTGAGGATGGTACATAGACTGTGACGATAAATGCTAAAGAGAAACCTGTATGACTAATAAATCATACCTAGGTTGGCTGTAGTTTCTAGGAGGCATAAATCACAGTAATCTAATCTTAAAGTCATAAATAGTTAAGTGACTAACAAGGTCCATATCACAGAGGAATGGTAACAAATACAGATGATACCTGACACTTCAGGAGCTGTTACTCCACTAAGGAAAGCAACTACAGCCGCCAAATACAGAGGAAACATGCAACCTATGTAAATTCTCCACATAGCACATCCTCCTACCTTGTCTTGACTGAGTTTCAACCAGCTCCTCTGGCCCCTATGGTTATCAGCAAATCCTGAAGCATGAGATCTGATTGTGCTTATTTTATCTTGCATAACTAGAAATGGTGTCATTGATCATAATATTATCAAGCCCTTTTTAAAAATGCAGCTACAGTATCACTCTGTAACCACCTGCAGTAACAATTTCCACAGGCTGAGAACATGCTGTGAAATGAAGCATTTTTTTTCCTTTTCCTGGTTCTAAATTTATCTAACATTATAATCCTTATCTATCAAAATACATATTTATAGATAAAAATCACACCTAAACTGTAAAAGAAGGGCAACTTTTTTTTGTTTTTTTCAAAAAAAAGTCTGCTTCTGATATTCCTTCACTGAATCACTTCAAATACAAATTCTAAATTATTGGCATGGGATGATGGATAATATACATCAAAACAAACACAAAGTGAAGTTTGGACAGTTTGCAAGTTTACAAGCTCCCTAATGATCTATTGTCTTCTGTCTCTAACTGCTGAGAACCGATATACACACTAATAAAGCTAATCAAGCCAAGCATACTTTCTTTGTCTCAGTCATCTTGGGCCAAATTTTAAAATGCTGGCCCCCAAATTGCCCCTCTACAACTCTCATGCCACAGATTCCATTTTTGCTTGGACAAAATGAGAAACCAGGTTTAGCTCAGGGGTACTTAAAAATGTGTCTAGAGCACCCATTGTTTGTCTGAGAATCATTAAAGGATAAAATACTAGACACTTAAGTACTTGTATGCATTCGTTTTCCACTGGCTCTACTACTACGTTCTTCCTTTGAGTTTTGGTTCAAGCCAGAAGTATATTATAAAAGAGGCTTGGTGTATGTATACAGATTTTCAAATGACTATACTTTGTCACTGCACCTGCTTCTATAACTATGCATTAAAGCAAACCAGAAATTTATTTCTGAAAGTGCTGATGAAAACAGCTCTTTAATATGCATGCAAAAAAAATCCTTCACAGTTATCTAATAAGGAAACAGTAGTAATATGTTTTGACTTTAGTCTGCATTCAAAATGGTTATTTGTGACTAGTCCAATCACAGTGAGTTGTTTATAAACAATTTACAGACTTAAAATAGAACAAAAGTATTGCTTGGAACACAAATTTAAAGTAATTAAGGTCATCTTTGGGTTATTCTGTGAGCAACTAAAAAAGAAAGCTTGATTACAATACTCTCTCAAATTTAGCTTTGTTTACCCCCTTCCCACCCCGCCAATAAACCAATAGAGAATAGCATAATGAGAGAGAAAAGTAGCAAAGCCCCCACAATCTATTACACACACACATACACAAATGATGGCCAGTTATTTTTGATGTTTCCTTAGCAAATATAAATTGGATCAAGACGGAAAAGCAAATTTTCACTGTCCTTTCATTTCAATAATTGTTGTACCAAGCACCTGCAAGCTGCACAAATTGTTCTCAAATTGATCTGTTCCCAAACAAAAAGAAAGAAGGCTCTTGCTATTTCACCTGACAACTGGCCACAGCATAAACTTTCCTTTAGAAAATAACAATTCCATATATTCAGGGAATGGGGACAAGGAGGCATGAATAGGATAACTAACTGAGATGGAGAAAATGATGGACCAGGAAACCAAACAATAGATGCTTTATCTCTATTTTAGGTTGTAAACCAATGAATATATATCAGACACTTGACAGTAGTGGGCTTCAGATCACCTACTGAGAATTTAGAAAGGCAAAACTGAACTCTGAAGTATCACTTTGAAATTCTACAGTCCAATTATATTTATTATCAAGTTTAGTAATTATTCAAGGGGGAAGAAAGTATAGAGCAACTTCTGTATGAATAAGAAAAGAATAAGGTAATGATTACTATAGTACCCCAAGACTGCTCCTTAAACAAAAATCCGCAAAGATGTGAGAGAGAACATCTGTGGAAGCTGGTGTACTTAAAAGTTGACATTAATTTATAGTGCAATAGCTACTGTGTGCTAATGCTTTGGATGAGCACTCTTAGGGTATGTCTATACCATCTCCACTGTAATCCTGAGACCGTCATTGAGAAATAAGCCCTGCCTACTAGCTCTCATTCCAATAAGCTCCATGCTGAAAAAGACTGTGATCATTTTTCAGAGCTCACCCAAGATGCCAGTTTTGGCCATGCTTCTGAAGGCTGTGCTGATGGCACCCAGCATTACTCTAAATGGTGACCAAATGATAGGTTAGACATATCCTTAGTGTACAAAAAAGGGACAGAGTCTATTCCACTTACTAAGCATGCAAGTAGACCTAGATTTAGGGTGTGGACAGACGGCACACGTGAACTGGTCCAAGAATGTCAGTAACTGGAAACTGTTTCACAGTTGTTCTGAGTCAGAAGTGTTCACACGTACACTGCTAAGGGTTCTCAGGAGAACACTCACCTTTTAGGCATGTTGGAGCACCAGAGCTCTGGGTGTTCCTGAGCTGCCAGAGGTTTTGTGGCTTTTAAAGGGCATTTTCCCCCAAGTCACTGATCAATTTTACTTCAGTTCCTGGAAACTGAGCAGGATTTGGTGAATCCCAGGCAGAGGCCGATGTGGGGATGGAGAGGTAGCCAGGTTGAGGTAGGGACACTGCCTCGACCTTTGTTTCTGTGTGCCTGGGGGCTGGGAGCTCAGGGGATCAGTCCTTCCATTGATGGCATTGGAGTCCTTGGACAGATCCCCTGCCTCAGGCACACAGAAGGAAGGGACCATACAGCTCCCCTCACCTGGCCACCTCCCACCCCAAACAAGCCTGGGATGCAGAGAACCCTGCTCAATTGCCACTAACAAAAGGAAACTGACCAACTATTTAAAAGCTGTGGAGGACTGCCCCCAGAGCTCGACTCAGGGATGCTGTGGTCAAGTAGAGATTAGGGTAGTAA
This sequence comes from Alligator sinensis, assembly GCF_000455745.1. NCBI lineage: Eukaryota > Metazoa > Chordata > Crocodylia > Alligatoridae > Alligator > Alligator sinensis. The sequence goes on from NW_005842716.1 coordinate 547,925, forward strand.
AGTTCCAGCTGTATACCAGGGCAGACAGTTGCCATGCAGAAGTTGGGATGGGTGGGGTGAGGAGCAATGCAATGTGAGATTCTTGGATGACCAACCTGACACTGGTCGTGGAAAGCTTGGTGTCCACACATAACACTGAAACAGTTCACGGAAAACTGGTTCAAAATAATACTTGATTATGTATCTGAAATGGGTCAAGAGATGTCAACCATTCTAAATGAACTTGTATATCTAGACACTTGCAATTTATATACTGCATATAAAACAGTTTAAGGGTACGTGTAAATATCTGCCATACCCAATCTACAATCATGTGGTTTAAAGCCTTGTGATGATAGATTAGGTGTGGTGTGTGTACTCATTTGCCAGTGCTGAGAGCTGCACCGGGAACCCAATTCAAGTAAGTCAGGGTGCAGAGAGGAGCAGGCAGGATCAGGGGGGCTAGCAAGTCCACAAGGGAAGGTTGGTCAGATTGGAGGGATGGGGGGGCTGGTGGGTCTTCAGGGAGGGGGGAGGTTGAACCCGCAGGATGGGAAGTGTCTGTCGGGGGTTGAGAGGCTCAGGGTGCTAAAAATAACCAAGTCAGGTTGGGGGGAGGTTATAAAAAGTGTAGACCCAGGTTTGGGGTGAGTGGCTGGGTTTTCCCAGCTCTGGGACTGTGGTCTGAACATGCACAGGTGTTCAGTAGATTGGGATAACTTAATGCACCTCCTCAGATGAACTAAATTAAACCAGGCCAGCCATTTATTTGCCTGATCCAATCCCACCCCTGCCCCACCACTAGAACATCTGTACAGTTCAGCACTTAGATGAACCTAACCCTAGTGAGGTCAATCTAAGTAAAACATCTGCATTCACCCTAAGTGCTTCATCTGTCCCTATCCTTACCCAATTAAGCGTGATCTTATTCTACACTGTACTTGAGTCCCTGGAAAATAGTTAACGGATTGATCTTCTTTCTCACTGCTTTGTTGAGATTCAATTTTAAGGGTAAGATGACAGTGTGTTACAAAAGTAGGTGCATTAATGGATTTTTCAAGATGCATTAATAGATAAACAGCCAGAAGACCTTCTGTCTCTCAAAAACCAGAATAAAACCAGTCAGCGAGTTCAGAAAACTTACTTTGAAGTATTAAAATACTGCAATTTGTTTTGTGAACTGTTAGCTTTAGAAGCAGATACCAAAATGCTTATCAAGGTCTTAAGGCTGATAAAATTCACCTGTAATAAGAAGGCTTTATTTATATTTGTATAAAGGCTGCTACATGACCCCTATATGAAAGATATTTTTCTGAGTCAAGTCCTCTAGCAAGAAATACATTCCCCAAAATAATATTGCTATAGTCTGCATAGCTATAAGTTTGTCCAAAAAAAAATGCAAAGCTAGACAAAGCTAGTTCTAAGGGGTTATATTATTTCCCAGAAGAAAATAAATTAGCGAAAATTGGTAATGGCTTCATGCTATCCAATATGCTTCAGGCTGTTAAAAACAAGAAGAGAGTTGATGAGATACATTGCGGTGGTTTTTGTCCATTTCTGTAAGAGGATGTATGTGTTCAATTGACTGAATGTATTCAACAGTGCTGAGATTTTTTTTTTATTATGTTTCATAGAAAAGTAGAAAGGTTAGCCTTATGGCTGGAATTAGGAAACAGCTACTGCTTGCAGATTCGGCATCTAAATCCATAGTTAGGTACTTGAATCAGATTTTTTTTTTCTCATTTTGATATAAAGTAGAGGCTCAGTGTTTCAGAAAGGCACCCAGAGAGATTATATGATTATCTCAAAAGTTTGAGAATCACAAGTTTAAATGTTTTGTGATTGCATTTCAAATATATTTACTTACATGTTTTTAAACTAATATACATCTTTAAATAAATACAAATTAGAGTAACTACAAATATATTAGACGATACACCGCATATGTATATTTGCACATACACACATTTTTTTAAACTCAAAATGTTTGCATTCCTAACATGACGGAAGGAATGCATGAAAACAAACTGCATGAAACCAGTTATGCTCTGAGACCGTCTTGAATGTAAAGATAATCAAAACTTACGTCAGGGGAAAAAAAAGATAAAAGAGTAAAAAGAAGAAACAATAACATATACTGTTTCTATAATTCTCAAAGTAGCACAGAACACTGAAAAGATTATTAGAAGAAATAAAATGAGATGGATAGGATATAATTTGAAATCTGTATAGAAAGAAATACCAAATGCAAGTTACAGCCCCACCAGCTCCATGAATGCTTCAATAGCAATTGAATTGGTGAAGCAGGTGACTGGAACATTGCAAGATGGAATGGGAAATGAAATTGCAAAGGGTGGTAAAATGCCTGAACTATTAAATAAATATTTCCTAACTATACAGTCAGAGCTGGTTCATCCAAATCAATTTGCAAAGGCTCATTTTTGCAGATTTAAGAACCCTTCAGATTTAAAAGTTAATGGCAAATGCATCCTGGAAGACTGATTCCCATTTAACTTTCTTTGGATACCTAAGCACAGTGATACGCAGATCACATTTAACTGGGTTTGAGTGCAATGAATGAAAAGGAAGACTTAAAAGTATTGTTTGCATTTATTTATGTATTAATTGTCCCTTAACACAACTGGCTGAATGGATATAAACCTAGGGAATGTGGGTAAATAGTAAATTCCTGTCTTTTTTTTTAAATAATTAATTCTGTTCATTTCAGAGCAACTCATAAGTCTGGAGGTTTTTTGTTTTGTTTTGTTTTGTTTTGGGGGGGGTTACTCCACTTCCCCAATTCCAAAAATGTAACCTTGTGCAGCTTTACTGTATGTGTTTTCAACTTTAGTTCAAGTGCCCATGCCACTATTTTCAAGCATGGGGATGCTGATACAGAGGATGCAGGAGCACAGTAATTGCCATGCTCTGGCAGACTTAAGTGAGTTTGCTCCAACACACTGGAAAAGTGCCCAGAGGCACTAGATTTAAAGCACATGAACTAAAGTACATTACTGCATGTGTAGACACATCCATAAGCACCACACTAAACCAGTAAATAGATTAAAGCAGGTGGTATTTATTTACCTTTTCAGACTATATTATTACGTGAAAAATGAGTGAGTTACACTTCAGAAGTGATTGTACATCCGTTGTTAGTTTTACTGAAACCAGAGTGTATTGCAACATTAAATACACTATGGTAAAAAAAATCCTCTATGCTTAACAGAAGAAAGGAAACTAAAAGCAAACAGCTTCACTGCAGGAAATTCACACTGGCAGGCACCATTTCACACTTATAAAATGGTTCAAATGGGCTGACAGACAACACACTTTAAGTCACATCATTTAAATGGTCTGAATGTGACTTTTACCAAGTTTAGAGTTACTAAAATGTATTGGCATGCATGTCTTCTCCAGAAATTTTCCAGATTAAATAAGCATGCTGTTTTTCAGAGTACCAGTTAAACAGAGGATGGTATAAAATGGAGTGGTGTATAGATGCAATTGACTCTCCTAGCTTGTATACCCTGCATTTGAACAGACAAGGTTCTTTGGGTAAATGTGATATCTTATATTAGATCAACTGAATAGTTGGAAAAATTGTTCTTTGCAGGCTTTCAGGCACAAGCACCTGTCTCCCTATGCGTATGCCTTCCTATGCCTGAAGAAAGGTGCTTGTGCCTGAAAGCTTGTAAAGAACATTTTTCCCCAACTATTTAGTTGATCTAATAAAAGATATCATATTTTCCCAAATAACCTTGTCTGGCTATCTCCTTAGACCAACACCCCTACATTTGAACAGCATTCAATCTTGAAATAAAACACCAGACACATTTTTGTGCAGTTCACATGACTGAAAGAAAGTTTTAGACTGAATAAGTAAATAATCAGTCAACTAACTAGGACATTGTCACGCTCATGTTCTGTGTAGAAAAAGCAGTAACGGGAGGAAAATAAACACAGCTGGCTGCATCCTCAGCTGTGCTGAACAGCACTCTGTTTTGTGTCTATGCCCGCCTGTACCCAACCCCAAAGCCTCTTATATTAGCTGGAATCACCAGAACATAGCATGCTACCAGCAAGCATCATATGCCAAGCGGGGAGGTTAGCATCTATTCCTTTGGTCCCCTATGCTGTGGGAATCCTTGATGACCAACTTTGGTTTCCCTTGCATCACTTGAGCTGGAGCTGCAAGTATGAGCCACTGTCTCTCTCTTAGAGTCAGCAAGGCACTCAACATGTTTCAGCTTCACTTCTGGGGTGCTGATCTATTACCAATATGAGTTTCTTTATACCTTAAAAAAACCCTAAAGGAATAACATTTTTAAAAAACCAGGCAAACCTACTATTCAGAGAAGTAAAAATAGTTTGTGAAGTTTGGCCATCACTGGTGTTGGCCATTAATTCAGCTTAATTCACTATGCACTATTTAGCTTTCTAAAATTTTGGTAGGGAACCAGTACAGCAGGTGACATTTTAGAGAAAGGCTAATTATACAGCCCTAGATTTTTTTTTTAACTGGTACAATGAGAGTTAGATTTACCTAAAATGCATACAAATCTCAAGCTCTCTTTCAAGCAGGCAAAGTTCCCCAATATGAAAGAATGTGTGTGACTACTAACCTTCTTTTGACCTCAAAATCTAAGTAGTTTCACAAACATGAAAAACTATTCACTCGTCTCAATCTTTTCACCAGTGTTATTCTTAGAGCTTTGTAAGACACAACGCAAGATGTATAATAACAAATCAAAATGCAATGCAAATGACTAAGGTTTCATAACAGTGACAAACCTAAACCTCTGTTTTACTAATAAAAAATGCATTTCTCAAAATATCAGTGGTAAACACCATTTCAGCTCAGACTCATTCTTTGTGAAAATGCGTCCACTGTCATGAACACTCTAGGTTGCTCTTCTCTCTCCTTGTCTTTATGCACCAGTACAAAAATGTGTATAATCTGCAAATGCATATTATACATTAACCACATTCTTTACAGTGTTTCAGTATAGTTAATTACTCTACCGTAAAATAGTACTGTCCCAGCCAATACTATCTTATGGCAGTGTTAATTAGTTTACTGTGCCCTAATACCAGCATATGTGTAGACAATGACATATTACTGCGGAGCTAATTAGTCCACTCTGCAGTAAAGCACACATGTAGTTATACACGCTGTGGGATACAAAGCATACACATGAACAATTACAACAAAACAGCTAATGCACATTGAATCCTCAGAGCTTCTGCCCTTATAGTAACTTGTTCCTGATCTGTAATCTGCCATTTGAAAGATGCATCAGGTTAGAAAAATCTCAGATAATCATCCAAAACCTTTTGATATTTATTCAGTAAAACTAAATCTTTCAATCAAGAACGAAAAATGCTATGCTATTCCTTTAGCATGCATCTGCTAGAATCAGTTAGCAAAGATTTTGGATCAAATGCTTACAATTATTTCACCAAATGAGAGAGAGTTGTCCACATGCAGTGCTGCACATAATTAAGCAAGAGCTCTTTGTGCATTTTACTGATTTTTTTGCTCTGCTCTCATCATCCCCTGATAAATGCCAACGTGCTAGACACACTGGGAAAGAAATTTTATAATCCAGCTTTTTGTATTACAAATACTAACAGGTGAGAAGCCAACTATAGGGAATTACTGGACAGTAACTTTTAACATTTTATTTTTATCTGAAAATATTTTCATGTCTATCTAAAATGCAGTAAAGAGATTTCACTATCTGGTAATGTGTCAAGGAAATATCTTTGCTGATAAGATAGCCAGAGTATTAAGATTCATGTTTGCTTTACCAATACTGCACCAGTTTAAATGGAAATTCTCCTCTTGTCTTCTTTCATCATTTTTATGGAGCTATAGAATTGAAAGTGTTCCAGACCAATAGTATTTATGACGGCAAAGCAAACATGGTTTGCAGTAGGAGAACCTTCTGTTTCAACTTTCATATTAGACTAAAAAGTCAGAGTAGGTTGAGATGAAGTGCTTCCATTTTATATTCCATTTGTCCAATGTATGCATCATCATTGTCTATCCTGGAGCTGTGAAAATTGAATTCTTTTCCAAAACCAGATTCAGAACAAAATCATATGCTCAACTGAATATATAACAGTACAGAAGGCTGTTGAGGCAGAGGGAAA
>NW_005842716.1:554093-565329 GCF_000455745.1 Alligator sinensis
ACTGGCATCCTAATAAAATTGCATACAATGGTGACATTTTATATTATGAGAGTATTAGTTAATGCTAAAAATAGTCTCTTTGAGCTCAGCAGGGCCCCTGGCAGGGAGTAAGGGTATAACTTCCATAGAAAAAATTACAAGATAAGTACAAATAAATACTCTATAAAATAAGATCTCAACTCTATCTCTCTCTCTCTTTTCCAGCATACACATAAAGAATAAAATGGACAGAGATTGAATTTATCCTTAGTCCTGATTTTGTTTCTCCTGTATAAGAATCAACACATGGGTAAGGCATTATGAGGAGTTGTGCATCTTTTACATGTACTTTCACCAAGTCTAATTATTTTTAATCTTATTTCTTAAAATGATACATTACAGTAATATCTCTCTCTCAAAAATAAATATGAGTTTCCATTTTTGAATCAGCTGAATGCAGTTACGTTATGTTATATGGTTTATAACATAATCATAAGTTATGAGCGTCTAAAACACCATGTATTTCTGATTCCTATTTCCAAACATTGTAGGCCTGATTTTCACAATTGTCTGTTCTATATGCTTAAAATACTACAAAGTCATGGTATATGTACATTAGGTATATGCCCATTGAAATAACCTATTATGCACTTTAGTGGCCGTAACTATTTTGCGCATGAAAATGCAGTGGTTGTTTTTGCGTAATTCGGGAAATCAAGCTCAGATTTTCTGCTCTATTTGCATCTTGGATCATCTCTCTTTAAGGTACTAACACAAGCTATGCTACACTCTGCAGAACTAATAGTGAACATAACTATGGAAAACAAATGGATCCTATGCCTCTTTATGCAGTAGCAAAAATCATCAGCTACATTCTACCTGTAAAATCTTTATTAACAGGTCTCCAAATGCTGTTTTCTTCACTGAGTGCAGGAAATTAGATCTTTTTTGTGTTGAAAACGTGCAAAAAAATCATATCTTTAACTATCATGTGTTAGCATTCCTTCAGAACAAGATGATTTCTGGTTGGAAGTAAGTTTTCCTTTACTAAAGGACTAGCTCTCTCTTCTTAACAGAAAATCTGTAACACATGGTCTAAGTGTCAGGTAAACTGGCTTGTTTTCAAGCTTATAATGAGTGTGAAAAACCAAATGTCCAGATGTATTTATAAATATTTCACATATCCCAACTGGTGACTACATCGACAGTGTCAAAAACAAAGCTCAGTTTCCAGATCTTATACTGAACTTGCAGTGATGGCAATTAAAGAAACACACACACATATAGTTTGGAACTGATTTAAGGCAAAGATCAGAGAGACATAACTGCTATTCTGACTAAGAGCACATAACTCTCCAAAATCAGTGTTAATCTTGAGCTAGTACAAGCAACAGCATGTACCACTCTCCGGTATAGTCTGTTCTAATGAAGCACAGACTTAGGTAGCGCTCGGCTGTACACACCAATTCTTACCAACTATAGGTGCGTCCTCATAATATAAAGACTGTTCTCTTAGCTCATGCTCAGTCATGCAGCCCTGCTGGGGTTTTGCATTTGATTACATATTGAAAATGTATTAAGTTAAGATGACCATCAGGGTTCCTAAGCCAGGAAATTGTTTTTTACTGACAATACATACATTTCTTACTGACAGGAAAATTGTCAGTAAAAATAATCTTGGGTTGGCAGCCTTATACGACTGCAGCAATGGCTTTACACCCTGCTGCCCTCAACCCAGGGGTCTACTACTCATCCCACATCCTGGATCACAACTGCTCCATGCATCCCCACACCCCCCCTGCTGACCCACCAATCTAACCTCTGTTACCCCTGTTCCTCCTGTCCCAGCATGGACCATCACCTACTGTCTCTCCCCTTTCCCAGCCTGCAACTCCATCCTGGCTGCATCACCCCTTGTGCAGTGTCCACTCCCTGTATATTTGATGCAAGTGTCTCTTAGAGGCAAGGGACAGGCATACGGACCTAGTAGCAGTAGATTGCTATAGAGCGGGGAGGAGTCTAGCAGGCCATGTTGAGCACAAAGCCCTGACAAGGTATGTGTGTGTGCAGGGTGCTGAGCTCCTGCTCAAGTGGCAAGTGAAGCTGCTGTGCTCCATCTGTCTTTCAATGATGCTCCAGGTTTTTTAAAGCTGCAGTGGCCCTGTGTTTTTACAGAAGGGAAAATGTTTTTATGGCTTTTTACAGAATGCATTTTTTAGACTGACTGTATTTCTTGAACCTCAAAATGAACAAAGTCCCCTTCCCCACGCTTTCCAGTATGCTCACTTGTTTCTGAGCTGCTTTCTCAGCAGAAGACACCAGTGAGTGAGAAGGGCAAGACATCCAACCCAGTATCTCATCAGTTTGGTTAAACAAACAATTTTTCCCCATTTTCAGAAGCATTCCTTCTCAGCCAGGGCAGTTTCTGAGCACAAGATTTCATTTGAAGAAATCGGTGGGATGCCCAGGAGAGGTATTTAAATTAGGACTCTCCTAGGAAAAACAGAACATACAGTCACCCTAATTAAACCACTGCACTCTGGTTACCATGGCAAGCCAGTGCTAGCTAACTATAGCCTGACATTCCATTTTTTCATTCATGTCATCTAGCGCTAGTTTCTACAGGCGAGGCACTTGTACACGTGATGCCATTCACATGTAGAAGTGACAAAAATGTCACTTTGTGCGGCTTAATGGCATCACAGTGTACAGATACAAGACTTTGGGAGTTTTAAATGACTTTGCATCATTGCAAACTAAACTACAACTTTGCAAATTGAAATGATGCAGCTGTCCACTCGCCTCCAGGCTGCAGCAGAGGTGGGCAGGCTCTGCAGAAAAAAAAGGATGGGTCCCCTTGCCGCTTCTACCTTCAGCAAGTGCCTACTGAAGGCAGAAGCTGTGAGGGGCCGGATCATTTTTTGTTGTCTTTTTCAGTGGAGTCTGCCCACCTCCCCCACAGCAAGGGGGTGAGCTGCCAGCGGGCTGAGCCTGAGCTGCGGGAGCCCCCAATCCTTCCCTGTGTGGTGGTGGTGCCCCCTGGCCCTAGCCAGGTAGGCTGTTAGCAGGCCAGGTGCTGCCCCAGCTCAGGGTCATGGAAGAGATGGATTGGGCCGGGTGCTGCCTCCAAGCTGGGGCAGCATCCAGCCCACTAGCAGCCCACCCAGGTGGCCCTGCACCACTGCTGCAGAGGGAAGGACTGAGGCCCCCCACAGATCAGAAGCCACTCAACCTGCCAGGAGATTACTCCCTAGCTTCAGGAGAGGCAGGCAGGCCCCACTGAAGAAAAGGATTGGGCCCTTCGTGGCTTCAGCTTTCAACAGGTACCTTCTCAAAGTTATGTTACTTCAGGCAAGGGTTAACTGGGTCTTGCTTTCCAGTTTGTGTTAGGGTAACTTCAGTCTGCCCCATGGAGATAAAATAAGCAATTTGCAGTCCTCCCTCATCCTAGGATGTACTGCTTTCAGCCCTCCCCACAACCCAGAGCAACAACAGAGCCAAGGTTTCCTAAGTCCTAGCCACACCCCTACTCACTAGCCACTTAGGCTAAGTAGAGACAGTCAAAAAGCCCAAGGCTGAATTGATTCAGTCTTCACAGCTTAATCTAAACTGTGTAGATTAAACCAATACTCAACTGAACAGACATTCACTTTTACTCCGGAAATGCAGCCACATGCCTGCAGTGGCCGCAGACAGAAGCTGGGGGATGCCCAAGCATACCTCCCTGCTCAGCTGGAGCAGGCAGCTTTGGCCAAGCCTAGCCCACCCACCATGTGAGGGAAGGTTTGCGGGGGAAGTGGAAAGCATCTTTGCTGGGGGACTGTGAGTTAACTTGAATCTGGAAGGGATCTGGGACAGAAGCTCGATAAACCAATTTAATCTAAACCAGTTAAGTTTGATATTACATTCATCCAAATTTAGCTTAAATTGGTTTCAGCCATTTTGAAAGCAGTTTACAAGCACTCAAGTTCTGTTGTGTTAGGCTAGGGACAGATATTACACATAAACCAGTTTAAGTGATCAGAAACTGGTTTAAAGCTGTAACAGAACAGATGTTCAGTGCACATAAACCAGTTTGAAAATGTCTGAAACCACTTTTAGACAAACCTGGTTTTGTGTAGTATCAGACTTAACTGATTTGGGTCAAACCAGTTTATGCAATGTCTGTCCCAGACCCTTTGCTGGTTTAAGCTAAACCAGACTCCCACAGCATCCCAGCATGCTCTCTGAGCTGGGCGGTACCCTCTGCTCCAAAGCAGAACTGGCTCCTCCCCTCTGCTCTTCCCCGTGTCCTGCTCCTACCACTCGCTGCTTGAACAGAGATCCCTCCTCTCTTCCACAGCAGGGACTATAGCCAGTATGTGGTCTGCTACCTAATACTGTGTAAGGAAGATAGGACAGTGTCCACTTAGGGCTTTTTGGAGGTAATCAACAGCTCAGCTGCTAATATCCCTGCATTCCTTCCTCTGCAAAAAGCTGTTTAAGAGCCTGTAATGAGTGAGGCTTTGTTTTCTGATGGGGTGATAAATGCTGATAACAGCTGATACTGTTATCTAGTGACGGGGTGGAGGTGGAGAGGAGAGTCCCTCCCACAGTGTCCTGCCCAGGCCTGGCCATGCCCCCCTCCGCTCCCTGCAGAAGGGAAGGGAAGGGAAGGGAGGGCTGCTCTAGTGCCCCTGGCTTCTAGCCTGAGCCACTGCAGGCATGTCCCTGCATTTCTGGGATGTCTGTCTAGTTACAAAACTGATTTAGCTTAGCCAAGTTAGACTAACCTGCAAAGACTGAATCTATTCAGGCTCAGGCTTTTTGAATGTCTGTCCCTAGCTTTAGAGATCTGAACCAGTTTCCAATCACTTGTACCAGTTTATGTGCAACTTCTGTCCCTATCCTAAGTGGCAAGTCAGAGCTGTACAGGTAAGAAACAATGTTAACCCTTAATATGTGGCGGCTCACAGCATGTTCTAACTTTAAAACTATATAACTTTCCATAGATTTAGTATGGTTTAAGTATAATATGTAATTTTATCCATAGTTTCAACACAGACCATCTATAGCCATCACGTAGGCTAGAATACTGCTGTTCCTGGGGAGAGATGTTGCCTCTAGATTGCGCTAGTGCAATACAGCAGCCTTGCTTTGCTTCACGTTCCAACGCCTATACTGGTCTGTTTGGAGCTTATACAGAGTCTCTTTTGTATAGCACAAGGCAAGTCATTCCAGCAATTAGAACTACTCAAAATGCCTGATATTGGAGTATATTCAACAGAAATATGCCAGCTTTTTGCATACTGCTCCAAACAGTTGTGTTTTATTTTCTTCCCAGAAAGGATGTTGACTCTCCTCAACTGTCTTGTATAAAATGTTTTAGAAATATATTTTCCATGAATATTAATTAAAATCTATGCTAACAAATCCTCTTGATTCGCATTTGCATAACTCTTACCAGGTGAGCACAGCAACCACAAAACTGCACCTGCTCTTATAGCCTCTGTAAAAGAAAAGATGAGTCAACATGCTAAAGGCAATGGAATAACAAGCTGATTTTTGGTGTGTGATAGCTTTGTATAGAAGGCAGGTGGCAGAGTGGCTTAATCTAATAGCATTTCACCTTTGGAAGCTTTTGTTCAAGCTCCAAGGTCAGTCACATATAGTAGCTATATATCTAAGTCACACATAGTAGATATATCTACTATATAATTGAATATATATATATTTAATTACTTGATTCAGACATTATTTACATGTTGCTAATTTCTGACATTCTGCCCATTTTTTTTTTTTTGCCTTGGATGACTAGTTTGGATGCTTTGATCTCCTTTCTTTAATTATTTTCTAAATCATCAGACTTTTCCACCAGTATGTTTTTCTCCTAAGAAATTTCACTCTTGAAAAGCTGCTCTATACTGTGAGGAAAACACACACCCACAAGTTCAAGGCATCATTAACACCTTTAACTGTCAGGACACTACAAAATTGACAAGATGAGAGCACATGCTATAATTGCAACCAAAACCAAGCTTCCACTATATTGCACTTTAAGGCAAGAAAGCCGAAAACATTACCAGACTATACTACTTCATTTGAACTCAATGAGATTTGTGCTCCCACGATACTCAAGTGCTGTTGAAAATCCTATCCTTAAGAGCCTAACTTTACACTGTTTCTAAAAAGTTTGACCTCTATTGAAACTGGGACAATTTTCAATCTGATACACAACCTATCCTTCTCCAGTCCTCTCCCTCTCCTCTACTAACCTTTCATCTTTGGAGAGAATTGTTTGGGGAAGTTTAGAGAGAGAATGGGGGCAACTGACAAAACAAAAAGGTTTAAACCAATGATGTTTAGATTATTATTAAAAACTATTGATAAAACATCTTATATCATTTTATATCTTTCTTAGCTCAATATATCTATAACACAGCTCAGGCTCAAGAGCCCGCATGTGCTTTATTTTATTTACTTTAATTTAGAGTGATATGTGTTTTTGTGGGGTGTACCTTTTGATGTAAGGATGCCATGGGGATCACTAAAATAAATATTAACCTTCATATATTCCCATGGGGTAATTTCCTACCCCAGACACATATTTTGCCAGTATCTTAATTAATTATAAAAAATTTCTGTTTAGGACACTGGCACTGGCACCACAGTGCACAATATCCCCAAAGAACAGCTAGATTACATGAATAGTTTGCTCTCTGTGGATGAAAAACTGCCCAGGGTAACATGTTACCCCAGGTGTGCGTGAATGTGTTTTCCCATATGGGGCAACAACTCACCCCAAGCCCATGTTAACACATTGAGGTAACTTGTTACCCCAATGCAATTTCTGTATAAATGACAGGCCTAGGCCTGTTTGGCCACTTTGGGTGGATGCATCTGAAAGGTCAGCATTCATTCACACCTCATTCATGTCCACTTCAGGTATCCATGGTAATTAATGGATGGCCATCCTCTACTCTGCTTTTGCTTTTGATGGGGAACTCACTCTAGTTTCCTATGTTCCAAAGAAGTCCAAAGTTGTGCTGTTGCTGTCAAGCATGCACCATGACCTGTCAGCGGGTGGAGAGCAAAGAAAGCCAGACATGGTCTATGACTACAATAAAAAGAAGGGTGGAGTGGAAAATGGAAAATCAACAGATGGCCAATGACACTATTTTTCAATATGCTGGATGTGGCTGCCATTGCCAGCCTCATCATTTGGCTAGACCACAGTGCAAACTGGAAGCAAAGATCACATTTAAGAAGATGGTGCTTTTTTTTGCAGGAGCTTAGAGAACAATTGATTGACGGACAAATAAAACGAAGAATGATGGATACACATAATCTGTCTAAGTCCATCAAGTCTGGTATGACTGACCTAAATTACAAATTGCCACAACGCGTGCCAGTAGAACCTTCTGCAAGCACGAGTGGATGTTGTGCTTTTTGTCCAAGGACTGATGACTGCAAAAGCCAGAAACAATGCGAAGATTGGAAGTGATTTGCTTGTGTGCACCACAGTACATCACTGCTGCTTTCTGAGGAATGCAATATTTAGTTAAAACAGTTAGGAAATATTTTTGGAAGTAATTGTTAGTTTGAAAATAGTGTGAACTGCAGACTTAGCAAATTGTTCATTCACATTTAGAAACTCTAAATAAAAGTTTAAATGTTGTTCATAGTTCTAGTTAAATAATATTTTGGGTTCAAATCATTATAAATACTTTTTCAAACAATCTGTATGTTTAATAAATAGTTTTTGGTACATTTATACCATTGTCACTGGTTCCATTTTGCAGGTGAGGTAACAAGTTACCGCATGAGATCAGCAACGGTTATGGTTTCATGAGAATGGATGATTAAATAATACACAAAAGTAAAATACAATACAGGCAGTCCTTGGACTTACAACACAATTGGTTCCTGAAAGCCACATCTTAAGTTGAAATGTTGCAACTCAGAACTGATTTTCCCGTAGGAAACAATGTTATAAATGGGAAATTGGTTCCTGAACCAAGGCCTGATATTCTATTTTCAACAAAAATAACCCAGAATTTTGTACTCAATCAATTATAGATGAGTAACATAGCTACATTAATGTATTTCTATTGTAAATAGCTATCATATTGATTTGGAAGGACTTCTTTGAGATGACTTTGCTGGACTATTTGAAGGGCTCTTGGTTGGACTTTTTGAAGGGTTCTTGGCTGGAGTCTTCTCAGGAGTCTTGGCTGCAGGTTTTTCTGGAGTCTTTTCTGCTTTCTTAAATAAAGTGTCCAAGGAAGTTTGGACAAACGTTCTCCACAGAGATGGGCAATACAGTGAACTTGTTTGCTGGTGTGGTGTCAGGTCAGATCAAGAGTTGTAAAGTTGAAACTGATGTCAGAAAGTTGAAACAGGGTGTCAATTTACAAACATTGTAAGTGCAAAATGTTGTAACTTGAAACGTTGCAAGTCGAGGACTGCCTGTACATATATAAACACAAAACATAAGAACAACCACACTAGATCAGCCTAACATCTTGTTTCTGGCACACGGGGTCATGGGCAACTAGGTTACTGGCCACACAGGGATAGAGGTGCCAACCAGGGTCAGGAGGAGTAAGCAGAATCCAAAGATCAAGTCAGGAAGCAAAGAGGATTTTCTGAGAGCAGGGTCTAGGAAGAAGCAGGAAGCCAGAAGTTCAGGCACAGAGTGGAGTCAGAGAGCAAGCTGAACTAAAAAGCCAGGAAATCAGAAAGAGATGTCAGAGCACAAACCAGAGGAAACATCTCAGCAATCTGAGATCTGGTTGAGTCCTGTTGTCCAGACACTTCCATATAAATATGTGACCAGAACAGGAGGAAACAGAGGGTCAGCTGACCCCAGCAGAAAGTGGGCAATGATAGGAAGTAGGCAGATGGAGGGGCCCAACTGGAGTCTTCAGGCCTGGATGAGCAACAGTACTAGCAGGCCAAAACCCCATATACACAGCTCTGGCCTGACATCATCCCTACCAAGGGCAGTCCCTGGGGGGTCCTGGTCTGGGTTTCTCTGGGTATTCTTTATGGAATTTTTTCAGCAAGTTGTAGATGCTTTTTGCTTGTTCCCATATGTGATCTTCAGGCCTGTATCCTTTTCAATCTACTGGAAAGATACAAAGTGGAGATGGGAGAAGGTATACTAAAATCATGGGCTTAGGTATTCTTCCTCCTGTCCCTGGATTGTTATGGGGGGGCGGGGGGAGGAGGGAGAAGGGGAGAATAAGGTACAGTGTGGGAAGGAGTTCTCTATAAGTGGCTTGAGTGACATGTGTCACTGGGTGGATGTTCACATTGCAGAGAGTTGTAGTTCAAAGGCTGAGTTGATTTGCCAAGCTATGGGGAAGGTGTGGAGGATGCAACTCCCTAGCTTCTGTGGGCCTTGAATGTCAATGCTCATCTGCCTGTTGCTTATACACTTCTTTTATCTTTTCCAGGCATTGTTTTAATGTCTCCTGGACTTTATGGAGGCAATGTACTCATTCCATAGTCATGGGGTTGTTAGAGTCTATGAATAAAGTGGGATGGAACTGGATATGGAACCTTTAATTTGCAAAGAATACATTGTGCCTGGTCAAGGCACGATCTGAGTTACTGTAGGCAAATTCTGCAAGTGTGAAGAGTGAGAGCTAGTTATTTTGTTGAGCATTAAGATAGCAATGGAAATATTACAACCTGCCTGACATCTGATTCACCAGGTACCTGCCTGACCTGACCTCTTACATTCTTCTTTTCCTCCACCTTGCCTCCCTATCTCCTCGCTCACACTTTTCTGCCTCTTATCTCCCTGTTTTCTAACTATTTCCTTTTTCATAGTTAGCCTCTTTTTTACCTTGTATTATTACCATTGTAGTGTTTCCCTTTGGCCTTCTTTTTCCCTGCTTTCTTCCCTCTCCCTTCCCTGCTTTACCTTTTTGTCTTTCTAATTGCTACCTACTTACATTCTCACTGACATCCTGACACATTTTAGCTTCTCTCTTTCCTTGGAGTCTCAGACCAGCAGAGACTCCCTATGCCTGAAGAAGGGTGACTATGCCTGAAACCTTTCTAAGAACTTTTTTCCAACTACTCAGTAGGTCTAATAAAAGATATCGCATGTACTCAAAGAACCTTGCCTGCCTATGTCCTTAGACCAACACAGCTACAACCAAAAACCCAGTGGAAATTTGGCGAATTTCCCCAGTTCTGCAAAAAGGTGATGTTGGGACCATCGCTCTGGAACTGGCCAGACATGCAGAGGTGTTGGGTTGGTTAAATTCTTCTGGCATACCTAGTGTATGCCATCCAGGTAAGTAATAATGAATGGGTCCAAGAGATCCCACAGCACTTTATCAACAAAGTGAAGGAACATGGCTGGGGCACCGGTGAGTGTAAAGGGCATAACTAAATACACAAATTGTCCATACTGGGTGTGTCCAGATGAGCACAGATGTTGTGGTATGTTGTAGACCCATCTGCAGCACTACATGCCATACATGCCACACATGAAGGTGTTTCCTGCACTTTGCAGTGTGGGAGGCACTTTTGACCCCAGGACATCCTGAGGTCAAAAAACCCCACACCTAAAAAAAAGTGGCATACGTGGCAGCAGCATGAGCTGCCCAAAACCAGAGCCCTGCCGTATGTAGACAAAACAAGAGGTGTGTGTGCATGACACTTTAAAGTGGGCTAAATGCTTTTGCACTGCTTTAATGTTATTGGTGTTTACATACATCAGCAGTATATTGTGCATCAGTTCCAGCCACTGTAGGAAATTCGGCAGCATAACACACCTTAAATGACTTGGAGCGCAGCAAAATAAAATTCCTCCGAGGAGTTTTAGTTTGCTGCCCCAGAGCCGTGGAGTGAAGCACTGGGCTCCGTGCAGCTCCATGGCTCTGCAGGAAGCCCTGCAGGCAGCCTGACAGCAGCACAGGAAAGCAGCTCCACCCAAGAAAAATGGCGAGCCTGATCCCCACCATCACCCCCATAGCCTGCCTGAGCTGCACGGGGGCCCAGTGCTTCCCTCCGCAGCTGCGGTGCCCCCCCCTCCCTCCGAGACCACCTGAGCTGGGTGCCTGCGGGTGGGTGCCACCTGGAGGGGCGTCCACTGCTGCCACAGAGGGAAGCACCAGTCCCACTCCCCACCAACACCTTTTCCTTCTCCCTGCAGCACCAGTCCCACCCCTGCACACTCCAGCTGCTTGCCAGGCTCCTATTACTCCCTACTGCAGAAGCTGTGGCTGGCGCTCCCCCAGACCCCCAGGGCCCCCGG
>NW_005842716.1:565374-579973 GCF_000455745.1 Alligator sinensis
TGCTACTTCTCAGCAGGGAAAAACACATTGCTGCTCATGTGGACGTGCCTACCGAGTCCAAAAGGTAGTTTTCCATTCATTATCAGCCCTGATTTGCACCAGATTATATGCTCTTGGAAGATGAGTTTGGCAAATGTGTGAGTAATTTGTAGTTGGTTGAGCAGTACTGGGATGAGAAGCAAGGGGCAGTGGTTGCAGATGGTGACCTGGTTCAAGGCCCGATAACCTACACAAAGGCAGAGGCGCTCATCCTTCCTTTTTGGAGTCCCAGCAGGTTAATGTAACTTTCTTATGAACCTTCAGGCCAAGTTTTCCTGTAGGTATTCTCTGAGGGCAGAAAGTTCTGAATCAAACATGGCACAGATGCACCCCAGTGGGATCTTTGTCCCATGCTGTAGATCAATGAGGCAGTCATAATTCTAGTGGTGGGGGAGGACTTCTTCATTGTTTTTCTCAAATGCATCAGCTTAATCCTGGTTTTTCTGGGGTGGGCTGCGTACAGCCTCTGGAAACCCCAGAATCAAAAGGCAATGTGGAGAACAGTTTGCCCAAAAGTGTATGGTCTCATGGTACCCACGAATGTTCACCTCCAGAGTGATGGTCTCCCACTCCATGTGGCCCAGTGCAAAGAATGAGCCATCTATAGCTCCAATAGTGGCAGCAGTAGATGCTTTAGAAGGAGAGCATATGGGCAGAGCATATCTAGAATAACGTATCCCCCTGTCACACCCTCCATGGCATCCATCATCATTGGCCTAGAGATACCAAAGGATACATCCATGACCATTCTCTTATTAATGGATCTATCATCCATGAATTTGTCTAGTTCCTTTTTCTGAACCTGGATCTCTTTCTCTACAACCTCCTGTGGCAACAAGTTCCACAAGTTAACTATTATATAAAAAAGAATTTTTTTCTTGTTGGGTTTAAGCTCATCTCCTACTAATTTCAGGTGTGCCCCCTAGTTCTAGTATCCTGGGACTTAGTGAATAACAGTTCCCTTTGTCCACATCCTTCATGACTTCACAGATTTCTGTCATGTCCCCATTTCAGCCTTCTCTTTTCCTAACTGAAGAGTCCTGGCCTTTTTAGTGTCTCCTGGAATGGTAGCTGCCCCATACCCCTGATCATCTTGGTTCCTTTCTCTGTACCTTCTCTAATTCTATCTACTACATCCTTTTTGAGGATTCTTATGAGAGAGAGAGAAGTGTACTTTATATAAAAAGCTCTTTTATAAATTAAAAAAACCCTTGTAATTGGTTGTATATGCACCACATGAGGAAGACAGGGAAAGGCTTAATTAGAAGTGCCTTAGAACTAGGATGTAAAGAAAAGACACAGGAAGGACATCTGAGTGAAACTGTCCTTTTATGAAACTGAAGGGGGCTAGCCCAGGAGAAAAAGAACCAGATAACTGATCATCCTGGGCTCCTATACACATGTGCACAGGCTGCTCCAACATTCTGGAAATCCAGCACGTCAGAGCAGAATCGATTCTGCTGGAGCACAGAACTTGACGTGCTCCAGCAGCCTACTGTGCCATGTGTACCAGCATCCGCTGTGCTGAAAAAATGGCAGCGAGGAGCTTTGAAGTAAAACACTTTCAATGAGCCCTGCCACCATTTTTTCGGAGCAGAGACGCCGATACACGTGACATGCAGGGACTTTTAATCAGCACCACTTGCTAATTAAAGTGCCAGATGCCGCATTCTGCAGCACACGTCAAAATGCCTCCTGATTTCACAGAATGCTTTACAAGAAAGAGTTTGGGCCTATTTAATTTCTCCTATGCCTAGAGAAAATCATTCTTTTTACCATTTTTTTTCAAGCGGTGAGAGGGAGAGATGGAGAAAGAGGTCAGATGAGCAGAAGGAAAATGCAGAACATGTACATCTGTCTCCATGCACTGAGCCAGGGCAGAGATGTGCCCTGGACAAGACCTCTCTGCTTTGGACCTTGGCTGTTGCTTCCCCCTCTTCCCCTGCCTCCTCCCCCTTAGGGTTTGTTTCTGCTCTTATCTGTAGTTCCACCACAGGCCCTGAATTCAGCAAAAAAAAAAAATAGCAAATGTTTAAGCTCAGGCAAATGCTTACATGGCCTGGTAAATAGTGATGGTTTGCTAAATTAAGGCATCTGAGCTGTTTGTGTCAATACAGAAGTGATAGCATCATAGGCAATGCATAAGTGCTGCTATTGTAGGGGCACAACTCTGTGCCACCACCAGCGATGCCCCTACTGCTGCCAGGCATTCGGTCCAGCCAGGCTGCAGCCCCACACCCTGCTGTTGGTGCAGAAATTGCACTGCTGCCACCACCCCTACTGCTGCCGGGCCTGGCTACAGCCAAGCTGCTGCTCCATTGCTCTGTGTTGTCGGCACAAAAATCTGGGGGGATACATGCCCTACCAAGCCCCCCTGACACACTGCCAGTGGATGATGTGGTAGTGAGTGATGGATATTACTGGATGGATCCCTTCACATCCTCCATTGCGCTCAGTATAGAAAGTACAGTATACAGTTCGGATGGTATGGACTCCTCTGTAATGTATATTCCACCTTAAGTGTTTGCAGCAATGTTTCTGCTTTGTATTTCCACCTAACTTTTATCCATACCAGTACAGGGACTTCTAAAGGGTTCATCTTCACATGCTTCCAACATCTCCACTATAAGCTATGGACCTCTGAAAGACCATCTTTTCTGTGACAACCAAAACTTTATATCCAAAACTGAAGTTCAAGGGCCTGATAAGGTACAGCTAAAATGCAACAGAACTGTTTCTTGGTTGCCAGCAACTCTGGGAGGGAAAAAAAATGCACTTCAAAAAGGAGAACGAAACCTGTTCTAATACAAATGTGTCTAGTAGCTAAAATGGGGAGTTAAAGAAAGCTGAACTGGGATGATACAGATGTAGGACCTTTTCAAAAATTAATGTCCTCCCCTGGGTTTCCATTAGACTTTAAGTTCCTCCTTAAATACCTTCAAAAAGCCACATTTGTGCTTTGGAGATATTTCAGGACTAAATTCAGGAATAAAATTTGCCATAAAAATGGATTATCTCTGCCTTACCACCAAATATTTTAATGTTCTATAGTTTTAATGTGGAAAAAACTGAACCTTTGAAATCTTATGTTTTAGTTTAGAGGCTCTCTGAAGCCCTCTTTGGAAACAAATATTGTCTCAAACAGGATCCCATGAACAGACCTCCACATGGCAAAGATGAATATTGTTGGAAGCTTCAGCAGAGAAAGCAGGAGTGGAACAAATTGGTTAAGATGCAAATATAAGCTCACAGTCTACCTGTGCTATAGATAAGTTACAGAGCTTCCAGGACAAAAACTGCCATCTTTCATGGACATTTATTTTTTAAGTTTTAAAAGGGTACAAGGATAAAACTGAACTAAAGACAAGATGGGAAATCCTATTATATCTTAATCTTAAGAGGGGAAATAAAAATTTAGGGGAAATATTTTTAAAAAGTCTAATTTTCTCTTCATTCTGGAATTAATGTTGTGAGATGCTGAGCATTTGCAAATCCTATTTTGCTCCCATGAGCTCAATATCCCTAATTTTCATTTCGAAATAGAAGTATTAGGAGCATCAAGCTCAATCAATGGATAACCTTTTTCCAATAATTTTTCCCCATATATTTTTATATCAGGCAATGAAGCTACAAGTTAATTTCTGATCACTGAGAATCCACAGAAAGATGAAGCATCTCTAATATACGCACGTCCACCAAAAAAGAAATCCCACAATACAAAAACAAGAATTAGATGCGATGACTGCCCTTGTTTATTGCATGGTTGGAATTAGATGCCTTCAGTTGCCTTCTAACTTGTCATAATACCATTTGCTGGTGAAAATAATGGACATGTTGAATGTTAATAAGAAGCAATCCACGTTACATCTTAAAAATGTAAAATCATGAAGTGTGACTGATGAACACAGGCCATCAGAAATTAATTCTTATTACCATTTGCTACCAAAGAAATTCAAGGCTGTCATAAGCCCATCGTTAGAACTATTGTTCTTGTCGCCCACACCTATAAACACACTTGAGTCTCCTTAGGGTAACTAATTTTGATAGCCCTTTTTAGAAAGAGAGAGAGACAGAGACAGAGAAAGAAAAGAGAGGAAGTTATTTAAGGCTGATTCTCTGGAAGTATAGACATTGCTGAAACCTGCTGTTTGAATGCATTTTTAAGACTCTGCCAAGGACATGCTGACATTGGGATAGGTGCTGTTTTATATTGTAGTTTAAATCTTAACTAACAAAAAAATTTTTTTTTAAAATCAACAATAAAATGCAGGTCCAATGTTAAGCCTCCCACGCCCTCTGAATGCAAAGCTCCCATTGACTTTGGCAGCCAGAGAACATGCCTCTTTTTTGCTATCCTAAGTTAAGCAGACCCACGGAGTTTTCAACAGAAGAGTACTAAATATGCAATTCACACAAAGCTTGTATTAGCTCAAGGTTTTGGCAAAAAAAAAAAAAATCACAATTTTGCTCACCCTCATCACAACATTTGCTAAAGTACGTGAGCATTCTGGGTGAAGTTGGACTGATGTGGTGGCTGTGTCAAAACTATGGAAAACAAGATTTTGCAGCAAATCAGTTCAGTGTGAAGCTATATGAAACTGGGGAGTTTTTTTTCAAACAAATTCTCAAATGCAAAACTAAGCCATGAAGAGCACCAAAAAGATGAATGAATAATCGAAGAAAATAGGCTTCCATCAAGCACTGTGAACCAGAACCAGTGTTGTACATAGCTGTAGGTAAAATAACATAAATGTGTTTAAACAGTTCACTGGCAGCTTGCTGGGTAAACTGAGAAGACTGAGGTGTTGAACCCAAACGCCTACGTGGACAAAGCTTATTTGTCTTTTTCTAATACCTAGTGAAGATGTCATCTATTCAGGACAACTAGCTGATGTCTGATAAAACAGCTGGCAGATGAAAACTCAAAGGGCAGGGGTTTTAGAGTATCTCCCTCATCAAGAGGACCCCCTCCTAGAACATACTTTTTTAAATGTTCACCTTCAAATCCTCGTAGCATTTGTTCTATAATTAGCACTTTGAAGTGCCTGATGCAAACTGCACCCCCCAACAGTATCCTGTGCAAATTTGGAATCACATTACACCTAACTTGCTTTATAATAAAACATACAAGTGTGTTTCTGCAAAAAATGGCATTGGCGGGCTATTCCGCAGGGAATGCAAAGCACAGGTGAGAACAACATTAATCTTGGTGCTTAAAATGCTGTTAAAGTATTAATTGGCTTTCAGATTATGTAGATTGTATCTCATGGCATGACACGCTTCATTTTAAGGGGAAAAACAGCCACCTACAGAAAGCTGCATCCAGTTTCTGCTTTAGTAAGTCATTACCCAGGAGATTAAGACAATCACTGTAAATCATTTGCAGTGGATGAGTGGCAGAATGAAGGGTCATGTATGAAGCTGATTTCAACAGTTTTTTATTACATTGGGGAAAAAACAAACACTTTATTTGTTGAAGCCACGATACATTAATATATAGGGATCAAGTAGAAATTTCACAATTTTTGTGGAAACTGAGAAAAAAAAGCTGGTTTCCCCAATCACTGCAAAAACTGGTGCTCCCAGTATTTTGTGCGGAATTGCCCAAAACAAACAAAAAAAA
The DNA here is from genome assembly GCF_000455745.1 of Alligator sinensis. NCBI lineage: Eukaryota > Metazoa > Chordata > Crocodylia > Alligatoridae > Alligator > Alligator sinensis. The sequence continues at coordinate 571,037 of NW_005842716.1, forward strand.
CTTACTAAAAAAAAAAAATGCTGGCTCCCCAATGGGACCAAGTGCTCCAGTGCTGCTGTGGCCCAGCCTCATAGCCTGCCAGAGGGAGGATGGGAGCAGGAAGCCACTCATATAAAGGGTGGTAGCCAAGATGGCAGATGCACACTCCACCCTCTTTGCGTGATTGGCTGAGAGGGCTGTCTTGTGTGTGGACACACCCCTCTCCACTAAGCATCATGACCGGCAGCCGTCTCCAAATCAGCAGTGAGAGGCAGGGCCACTGGGGATCCTCAGCCAATCTGCAATGGTGGGACTCGCCATGAAAATGGCATCAGGCATTGCAAGTGGTCTGTGATTTTTACTTCCCTTTGGTGTGGCTTTAAATAGATCCATATTAATATACAGTCCAGTGCTACCAACAAGAGACGCTGAAGTGCATGGACTAAATGTTTTTTTATTGCAGAAAGATGTCACAGCTGTTACATTTTCCTGATTATTCATGCAAATCAGAATAATCTTGCTCCTTCAAATTCAACAGCATTGTTATCCCACTAACCAATTTACAACACACCTAAATATTTTTAGCACCTCTTACTAGAGAAAGTAATTAAACCTTATGGGATGTTAAGAGATCCACAGATAGGAAGTCAACATCTTCCTACACACCTATTGCATGCCAGCCAATGGAAAATAAAATGTCTTTGCAAACTAGCACTCCAAATGAATACTAGTAGCATAGCGTAAAACTCAGTGATCTTTGTGCCATGCCTAACTGCTGAATAATCCTAGTCAGATGACACAGGCCACTGGATTAGATTTGGATAGAGAGCTATCCCTCTAACATTGCTGACCCAACAATAGCATCTCCTTTTCTCAAATGGAATTCAGGAGAGGCAGGAAGTAAAGTGCAATGGTTTAAATGTAAGCCTGGAACTTGAGAGATGCAAGTTGGATTCTCTGTTCTGACAGCTTCAAGAAACTGGACAAATCACTTATTGTATAGACACAACCTATCTCCCTTGCTCTTGGGCCCAGAAGTTCCTGAGCCTACCCCCATCCACCTGTGCTTTTTTCACACACACACAACTCAGAAATGTGGTGGTGAAGCCTCCGCATGGCCTCTCTCTAGCATGCTCAGCTGGGATGGTTTAGCCAGGGATGATCCTGCCCTGAGTAGGGGGTTAGACTAGATGACCTCCTGAAGTCTGTATGATTCTATGCCTCAGGAGCAACCACACAATGAACACCTACAGAGCAGCTTTACTTCTACATTTGTGGGTTTGGCTTGTGGGCATAGGTGGGTCACCCTACCCAAGCACACTGGGGATATAGTTCCCTTAGCTCAGGTTGGCAATTATTTGGGCTGGAGAGTCACTTAGGGAGTTGTGTTGAGCTGTCATGGGCTGGGTAAGCACTTCCTCCCACTCACCTACATGCAACAGCTCACCAAAACTCCGTAAGTGTCTCTACCCCAGGGACTGGGCCAGCACTGCAATGGCCCAGCAATCCCAGGATCTCCACAGACCGTGGCCTGGGACCCACGCCAGCCAGGGTGGCCAGGCAGATGGGATAGAGCTGCGGGCAGGTGGGGAGCTGCATCCAGGAGCGGGACAGGCAGACAGGGGCAGGCCTGGGGCCAGGAACATGAGGTGTGATTGTGGGGCAGTTACAATGCTGAGCCAGTCCCCAAGGAAGAGCTGTGATCCCCTCCTGGTACAACCCTGTCCTCAGAACCAGCTGCACATCACACCAGAGAGGCAAAGTGGGTGGAAGACAGCCAGAAGCTGAAGCCCTGCACACTGGGTCAGGAGTCGCCTGGCTACAGCTTGCCCTCCACTTGGCTGGGCTTGTGGTGCCCAGTATGCACCCTTAGAGCCGCCGCCACTTCCCAGTGCTACCTGCTTTCCAGAGCGGCACAGCAGGGGCAGGAGGAGGAGGAGTTGCTGGACAAAGGGGGAGCTAAGCAGCTGCAGCCACAGCAGAAGCAACCCTGCTGGGGAGCTGTGCACACTGGCCAGGGCTGGAGTGTTGGCGGGCACAGGCAGGAGCATGGTGTGGAAGTGCAGGCAGGAGCAGATGGGGCTCAATCCCATGTGGAGTGTGGCAGGGGCAGCCACAGGCCAGATACAATTGTCAGATGCCCAACTCCAGGCCAGATGCCCAATCCCGGCCAGATCCAATCAGTTGGTGGGCTGTATTTTGCCTACCCTGCCTTACCTCTGTGCCTTATCCTTTGTTCCTCATCTGTAAAACACATAACAACACTTCTGTACCTCACAAAAAGTGTTCTGGGGACAAGTGCTAAAAGACTGGGAAGATCAAGTACTGGGTAGTGGGGGGGCATATACAAGAATCTTAGCCAGACATACACCAGTGACAAGTAAAGCACAATTAAAGGACAATAAATCACCCCTAACACACAAATTAAATCCATGCCTGTTGTGGGAAACAGCAACATGATTCTTTCCATGTGGAGGAGAAAGGAGAAAAACAGCAGATGAGGGCTAGCACACCTGATTAGGGAAGGCTTCAAAAATCCAAGACATCAATACATATGGTTCAATAAGTGTAGGTGGCTATTACTACACTTCTGGACTCTGGTGATTGTACCAGGCATTCACACTTTTTATTGATGGTTAAGGACAACATTGCCAGGTCTCAGTGGTGTGAGGGTACAATAATTCAAAGCAGACTTTCACTTATTCTATATGGACCCTACAGTACACAGTTATTTGCAAACAGACATGCTTGAGGTGTTCATCAGCAATACAAACATTTGGTTCTCCTCACAATGATAAGGAATGAATATTGCATACCCATTTTAAGCCAGCATCTGAACTATTTAGATTTTTAAAAAAGCCTGGGAATAGGAGACCATGTATTAGGTTGCAATATGTGGTTCCATTGCGAAGGGCTCTGATCAAAATAGATGCTTTTGATGCTTTGCAAAGCAAAAGAGTACTGAAAATGTATATCTCCCCTCCATAATACTCTATAAGCTTTGATAGGGCCCTTGACAGATCTCAGAATATATTGCTGGATTCTGCCATAGCAACAGATATGTAGGAATATCACAGGTATACACTCTACCTTTTTAAGGCTTGCCAGCATTTGAATTTTTTTTTTTCAGATTTCACTCCATGCAACAGCAGGGCTAGGGGCAGAAATTCAACAAAAAACACTCCATGTGATCAGAAACCAGTGTGGATCTGTAATACAACAGGGCTAGGGACATCCATTACACAAACTGGTTTAAGTGATCAGAAACCGATTTAAACCTGTAACAAAACTTACGTTCAGTGCACATAAGCCAGTTTCAAAATGGCTGAAATTGGTTTGAGATAAACCTGACTGAATGTAGCATCAGACTTAACTGATTTGGCTCAAACCAGTTTATGCAACGTCTGTCCCAGACCCCTTGCTGGTTTAAGTCAAACCAGACTCCCCCAGCATCCTGGCATACTCTCTGGGCTGGGCTGGGGGGGGCTCTCTGCTCCACAGCAGGGCTGGCCCCTCCCTTGCTCCCTTGCTGCAGCTCCAGCAGAGACTTGCAGGCACAGCAGAGTGTGCTGGCTTCCTTGTGCCCACCTCTTCCTCCCCACCCCCCAACTTAATCAGAGATTCCCTTCCTCCTCTCTCCCACAGCATGGACCATAGCCAGCATGTGGTCTGCTAGCTAATGCTGTGTAAGACAGATAGGACAGTGTCTGCTTAGGGCTTTTTGAAGCTAATCAATAGCTCAGCTGGTAATGTCTCTTCATTCCTTCCTTTGGAAAAAGCTGTTTAAGAAGAGCTTGAGTGACGCTTCGTTTTCTGATGGGATGCTAAACGCTGATAACAGAGCTGATAAATGCTCTGCTATCAATGAGGAGGGGACCCCTTCCTAATCACAGCTTCCAGCTGGGACCTGGCTACGCCCCCCCTCAACTCAGCCCCATGGAAGGGAAGGGAGTGCTGCTCTAGGGCGCCCCCCACCACCCCCGGGTTCTAGCCTGAGCTACTGCAGGCATGTTACAAAGTGATTTAGCCTAACCAGGTTAAACTAACCTGCAAAGACTGAATCAGTTCAGGCTCAGACTTTTTGAATGTCTGTCCCTAGCCCAGAAGTTCAGTGCACATAAACTGCTTTCAAAATGGCTGAAATTGTGTTAAGATAAACTTGGATGGATGTAGTATGAGACTTCACTGATTTAGGTTAAATCGCTTTATTTAACTTCTGTCCCAGACCCTGTCCAAATTCAAGTTAATTCATAGTCCCCCAGCATCCCAGAATGATTTGCACCTCCCCTGCAAATCCTCCCCTCCTCTCATGGAGTCTCCAGGAATTAGGTATATATCTCCAGGAGACTGCTGAGAGTCACCCAGGAAATACATTATAGGTGTCGTGGTAAATACATGCAGCGAACTTTAGGTCAGGTCAGCAGAAGCTTGGTTTATTACAGAATGCATTCTGGACAGACTCATACACAATTGGAGAATTGTGAAGAGGTCTGACCCCGTACAACAGGTGAGATGAGTTCATATAGAAAATATGACATCATAACCATAGCAACGACATATACCAATCAGCATTTGCCATGACTTTGTTAGTAAAGTGCATGTCTTCAATTTATTTTTGTTAGCAGATTTTAAGGGTCTCCTGACTTGTAACTTCAGGGGTCACTTCCCTTTTTGGGCTGACTCAGCAGGCTGGTTTGTGGTTACTTTTGTGCTATGTTTTTGTTTTTACTAGACTAGGACAGAATGGTCCCAGTCTGTGTTAGTCTGGCAGTTTTGAGTCATGTCTTTTTGACTTCCCCATAGCCTAAGCTGAATACATGATTTGCACCCTTGCACATAATGGAAATTTAATTCCATTTTTCTCTTCTTCCACAATAGGGCATTCATTAAATAAATATTAAATGTTGAATCTGATTTATACAGGAGTCCAGTGCATTTTAAAAACTTAACCGTAATGTGCATTTGTCTTCCTAACATGAAGTCTATGCACCATAATCCATAACTGGTATACACAAGCACATGGGCACATTCAATCAGTAGATCTGTCATTATGTCATGTGATGAAACCTCCCAGAATATATTCAAACAGAACTGGCAACCCCACTGGGCCACTGCAGGCATGTGGCTGCATTTCCAGAATCAAAAGTGAATGTTTGTTCACTTGCTTATTGGTTTAATCTATGCAGTTCAAATTAAACTGAAAAGTTTGAATCAATACTTTTTGACTGTACTTAGCCAGAAGATGATACAACACTGACTTCACAGACATTACACATGACCAATATAATTAGTGCCAAAGCAAAACATATATATTTGGGAGGTTAGATTGGACAAAATATATTTTTTTTTAAATGGCTGGTTCAATCTAACTCAGTTGACCTGAGAAGATGCACTAAATTAAATCAGGCATGGGTTATCTACCAATTGTGTGTACACATTTGGAGAGCAGCCTCAGGGCTGGGAAAGCTCAGCCGCTCATCCCAGCCCTGAGGCTATGCCTTTCAAATCCCCACCCCAATATGACAGGGCTAAGTTTATCCCTCTGATCCTCCCACCCCCAGATGGACAACTCTCCCACTGCAAACACATCAGCCTCCCCTGATCCCATAAAACCTCAGCCCCTGGATCCAACCCCACCCTGTGGGCCCACCTGGCCCTCCATCCATGCCGACTCACTTAGGTTGTGTTCCCCACACAACCATGACACCAGTGAATGTCAGCACAAGCAGGACATGGTCTATGATCACGTGGCTTAAAGCTGTACCCTTGCAGCTGAGAAAACATAGCAGCTGGTCTCTCAGTCATGGAGTTGCAGGGGGCATCCCTACAGCTGGGAGCCCTGTCAGCTGAGGGGCTCCCAGCCACAGAAGCTTGCCTCTTGCCAAGGCATGGGGAGCCCAGGATTGGGTTCTCACTGCACTGGCAATAAGATGTGATGGGATCCATTTGCGATCCCACAAGCACACCTCCTGTCATACACATGGCATGCCAGGAGATAGGATTGTGTGGATCATGTATTAGATCCTATCGCACCTTTAGCTGAACATGTAGAAGAGCCCATACTCAGGTACTTGATGGAGGCTGTAGGGCTGTGTGAAGCTTCGGTCACCAATTCAATTCGAAGGAGATTCGGCCTGATTCAGCGGCCAAATCTCTGACTCTAAATCAAATTGGGAGACCCAGTAAAATGCCTGAATCAAATCCAAAGCCTCCAAGTTGATTTGGAAAAAAGATTCAAAGAGATTCGGAGATTCAGATCAGCTGGGGAGAGGCAGGCATAGCCGGGTGGCTACAGGTTCTCCCATAGCTCCTCCAGCTGTAACTGCCTCTCCCGAGGCAGAGGAAGCCACAGGAGAAGCCCCCCTGGCTACCCTGCCCAGCAGTTTAAAAAAAAAACAAACAACCCCTCACTCACCAGCTGCAGCAGCAGGGATCAGGGCTTCTGAGGGCTCATGGCCCTCAGAAGCCCCCCACAGGGTAGTGGGGGACAGCAGGGATTGCCCCTGCCTCCCCCCACCTGGGTCCCAAACAGCAACTGTTCCATGACACAGGTACAGCACAGTGGAACAGGGCACCACACGCTGTCTGGGAGTCGGGGCCACTGGGACTGAGTGGTGCCAGGCTCTGGCTGACAGGTGGAGCTGCCCCAGCTCCCATACAGCGTGTGGCACCCTGTTGAGGTGCACTGCACCCGCACCATGGGGCAGCTGCTGCACCGGTGCCAGGCAGGGGAGGTGATCCCCACTGCCTCCCCACTGCCCCATGCTGCATGGGAGGGCTCTGCCACAAGTGCCCAAAGGCCCCAATTGCCGTTGCTACAGCTGGTGAGTGCAGAGCTTTAAAAGTAAATAAATAAATAAGGAAAAAAGCCCTGCACTCATTAGCTGCAGCAGTAGCAATTGGGGCCTCTGAAGGCTCATGGCAGAGTCCCCTCATGCAGCACAGTGCAGTGGGGGGGGGCAGCAGAGATCACCCCCCCCACCTTGCACCCATGCAGCAGCTACCCCATGGCGCAGGTGCTGCGCACTGTCTGGGATTTGGGGCCGCTGACTGAGTGGTGCCTGGCTCTGGCTGACAACCCATGGCACAACTGCTGAGCCATGCTGCACCCACATGATGCCACAGCTGCTGGGACCAAGCAGGGAATAGGGCTGGGCAGGGCAGCCATAGGGGCTTCTCCGGCAGTGCCCCAATCCTGGGGAGAGGCAGGCACAGCCAGAGGAGCCACTGTGGCTACCTCTCCCCGGCTGATCCGAATCGCCAAATCTCAGATTCTGATTTGGCTGAATTGAATGGGAACAGCGATGTGAATCACTGAATCGAATCACTGTCCTCCGAATCCAAATCTGAATCAAATACTTCCCTATTCACACAGGCCTAGGAAGCTGTGCAAGTAACATAGATGGAAGCAGTTGTCTGGCTCAAATCAAGCCAAAGCTTTTAAGATAGTAATAGTTGACTTTTGGGGGATGTTGAATGCACTAAGCTCTCTAGCATGCAAAAAAATCCTGCAGACCTTTGACAGGGCAGCTTCAGCAACATCTGCCTATTAAGAGGTACAAGTAACGTGTCAGTTCTGACAGAACCAGGATGCTGTCAGAGTGCAGCAAAAATAAACTCTTGAGAGAATAAGTTGCTTTTTCTTGTTTCTATGAAGCTTATCTCAAGAGTTCTACAATTCCTTCATACTTTCTTTATAGCAAAATAAAAGGTACTAAGAGCATAAAAGCAACTATAGCATATAAGTATCAACTATATTATAAAGAAATAGAGTCTCTTTTCTTGGACTGGTCTTAAAAAAAACACCAAACAAACAGTAAATGGTAGTTACTAGTAAAATTATGGTGGTCCACAGCAGTCCTGTATCCAAGATAATGAAGCTCTACTTCTACATTTGCTATTGTTATCAAACAACTACTTGGATGGAGATAGAATTGTTCTTGAAGAAGGAGTTGGCTTGGAGAAGGTACTTTTTAAGGTCCAGGGTTTCTCTCACCTACTCAAGGTAACTTTTTTCCATGAAACTTCCCATAGTATGGGGGGTTGGGGTTCTTTAAGAAAATGTTTTTGGGTTCTCATGCCACACCCATCACTATGACAATAGAGAGCCTTTTCAGCTGGAAGTGAAGACAAGGGGGTTAGTAGAGTTACTGCCCATTGTACTGATGTGACTTACTCACTTCCTCTGAAGAGGTCTCATTGTCATGTCAGAGAATGCCAAGGGGGTCTCTCTGACCTGCTAAAATGTACCTACCTCCACCTTGTCACATGTTCTGAAAGAAATGCATGTGTGCTATTACCCCAGAGTCCCTTTCAATTTTCTCCCACTTCAGTTCAGCCCCATTCATTTGTATTCATGAATTTATTTTGAAGCCAAATGTGTATTACTTTCTACTTGTAGACATACAATTTCATTTGCTCTCTGTGAGACCACTTAAACAGCAGATCTAAATCCTTTTTGAATTTTACTTGCGGCTCAGTAGTGACCTCAATTTCGTGATTTTGTAGCATCAGCAAATTCAATTAGTTTCTTCCCTACATCTAGGTCATTCATATAGATTGGAAACAGAGGAGGTCAAAGTACTGACCTCCATGGAGCTTTTACTTCGTAATTTCTGCCAATTGAGCATACCTGCTGTTTTCTATTGTTTAATTGGTTTGTATCCATTTTTATGAACTACTCTGGATGCTTGAACTTGGATACAACCTGACAAGTAAAACGCTGTCTGTACTTTTCTGAGCTGCCAAGAACTGTCTTGTGGAAATGGAAATTAATCACCATCAACTTTAGTTCTGCTATGGAAGAAAATGCCCTAAAAAACAAATCTAATAGAGAATATGACTGCTTTCTATAAATACAGTAGTGCAGTGGCACTGAGAAGGGAAATGAGCTATTGAAGCTCAAGGATAATGTTGAAACAAGAAAAAGGCATTAATTGCCCTTGAATGAATGTCAGC
>NW_005842716.1:580004-584907 GCF_000455745.1 Alligator sinensis
AATTAGAAGTTTCCTCACTGTAAAAGCAGTGACGTGATTGAGCTGCCTTCCAATAGAAGGAGTAAGGGTCACAATCTTCCTGGTTTTAAGAGTGATCTTGATCAACTTATTAAAAAGATTACATGATGAAATTGCATTCCATAGCAAAGGATTGAACTTAGGCCCCCTCTACAGGTACGGGTAAAGGCGCAATTGAATCTAATCCATGCTCCACACAGTCGTGCCTCCTGCCATGTGACACATGTATGGTAGGAAGTACAATTGTGGGATTGCACATTACATCCAGTTGCACTTTATAGCCAGTGCAGAGGGAGCCCAGGATCAGTCTCCCCCTGCACTGGCAAGAAGCAGGCTCCCACAGCTAGGAACCCCCTTTGCTGATGGGGCTCTCAGCCATGGGGATCATGCCAGTCGGGGGTTTCACGCTGGGCAAGGTGTACTGAGGTAGCTGGGAATCCTGTCAGCTGATGGGACTCCCAGGCACAGGGGAGACCTTGCCTCAGTGAGGTCCACTTGGCACAGGGCTGGCCAAGAGCTGCCCCACAAGCAGGACAGTTCCTGCCCACCCCATAACCGGTAGCACACGTGTAGACAGCTGACAGAGCAAATTGCTCCCAGTCAGCCCAGACACAGGGGTGGACAGGAACTGTCCCACTTGTGGGACAGCTCCCAGTCAGCCCCGCGCCAAGCAGGGCTCAGCCAGCTCAGCTTGGGGCAGGCAGGAACTGTCGGCTCAAACCACTATGCCTAGTTTGTGTAGCCACATTCTTAAACTAGGCTACCTTGACAACTTATGGAAGATTTTATTATTGGGGAAACTATTTGGTATGTTTAAGGCTTTTAATTGGCAGCAAGTCTGCAATAGTAATTCTCTTTAAAACGCACCATTTGCAGATGCTGGGCAGAGGCATTAAAGAGCACATTAACAGATGCTGGGCTAAGGTGCCAAAAAGCACAATTATTTCTCAGTGGACAGCTACCAACATGGTACCAAATCATTATTCTTAAAAGTACTGTGGTGCCATTCCCTGTGATATCTGAGTGCACATTTTACTAGAGAAATAAACCAATCAAATTATTCTGCCAATATAAAACTAGATATAGCAAGGTCCTTGGTATCCTCATAGAAAGAATTCAGCAGCTTGTAGGTTTAAATCTCAAGACATACAGATGTGCTAACTGGGACATATCTGTTTTACCCCTGTTCTTTACCCTCTCTGCTTTACCATTTGTCTTTCTAATTTTTACCTATTTACATTATCACTGACATCCTGCCACACTTTTAGCTTCTCTTGTTTCTTGGAGTTTCAGAACAGCAGAAACTCCTCCCTCTGCCTGATGAGGGTGACTGCACCCCAAAACTTGCCAAGAATGTTTTTCCAACTACTCAGTTGGTCTAATAAAAGACATCACATCTACTCAAAAAACGTTGCCTACCTGGGACATAGTCCAAATTTCATAAACTTTCTAAGATTCACATTGCTTGCCCAAAAATAAGGCTGGTTTGCCATGTCAGGTTGGTAAGCATATGATTACAAGTACATTGTACTGTATATTCAGTGCCATCTTTGTTTTCATGCAAGCTCAAGAAAGGCAACTCTTCCCCTGGTCATCCAGCAGTACACTTGTTCCCAGTACCTTTATTTGGCATAACAGTTTGTGTGGACAGATACAAGGTTTCCCCCAAGTGGTACATTCTAGGACAAGTTTCCCTTTCCTTTATGACCTCAAGAGCAGAGGTTATTTTTGCCCTGCCATCATATAAGCCCCTTCTACTTCTGTGTCTCCTCATGCTGCCAGTTTGTACTGCTGGGCCAAGACATGGCTCCATCAAGCAAGCAACTCGCAATTGCAGGCCGGTTGTTGGAATCGAGAAGGTGATGCCTGAAGGCACACTTGATAGCCTTTCAGAAAAGTGGAAGGGCACTGTCTCTAGATAAACTGCAATCCCCATCTGAACAAACAGGAGCAGAAGCAGGCTCATATTACTATCCAGAAACAAATTACTTCACCAACTGATCAGCCAAGAACCTGCACCTGAATATTTACAGTGTAAATTTTCAAGTGGTTTACCCACACGCTACAACCATAAGGAATTGAACCCAACATACCAAATGCCTTTTAGGGAATGGAGTTTCCAAATTTTGCAGGGTCTCACATGGCTCCTGTTAGGTTGTAGCATCCTGCATGCATCTTGCACAACATCTGCAAGACTTTTTTTTCATAGCAAGTAGAACCTTGGCCACTAGTCATTTCCTTTATTGGTTTCAATGGGCAGAAAGTACTCCCATAAACACCGGTGCAGGGAAAATCATGAAACTACATCTTGTCTATGCAGGGCATGAATAACTGTTTGCAAATGCATGTTTTCTTGATTATGCATTACTGTGGAACCTGCTCTACATTTACATGTATAGGCTAGTATTTTAAATAGAGTGCCTGGGAGGAGAGCTCTGACTACTCAAGTTTCTAGACAGTATATTGTACCTGATTAATTTGATGGTCTCCATTGGCTAAAGGCTTTTGTCTTTACTTCTGCAGGGGTATTGTTTTGCCTTTCAATTTAAGTATGAGTCACTGAGCTTGACTCACAGGGCACTATAATTTAATTTTCAAGTTCTATTTATTTTCTGATACTTTAAATCAAAACTTTTGCATAAACTTGGCTCTTCATTTCCTTACAAGGAAGTGGGGAGCCACCAATGCTAAACAAAAATAGCACTTTTATTAAACAGTTATTTCAAAGAATACAATGAAGCCAGTTGCTCATAAAAGTTATCCTTTTAAAGGTGTAAAACTAAAGACCCACACATCAGAGGAAAACCCACACACAAGCAGCTTGAATTCTGCAATGCCCTTCCTGTCTTCCTTTTCCTTCCCACTTTGTGGGAAGATGCACAGAGGTTGAAGTACATGCTTTTATTCCTTTTCATTCTTTTCTTGTTCCAGGAATTTTTCCAATCAATCTCTGCTCTCATTTATTCTGTAATGGCTGCATCTCTGCTAGTGTATTATGTATAACCTCCCTTTCCATTAGCTTTCATCTCAGCTGCACTGTCTGTGTGTGCTGAGCACAGGATCAGTCTCCTCCATGGTCTCAAAATGCCTTTAAAAAGGTAATTAGTATATTCGCTGTTTTTAAATTTGAAGACATTTTACACACATACCTTATTTTTGCATAGAGACAAGGTCAGTCTTCAACTTACCTTTGGTAGCTGTCATGTGCAAGGAAGATGTGTAAGGTCAGCTACTGACATTCTGCCAGTGCAAACTTTGCAAGATGCTATCATAACTGCACCTGTTACGTTCATTCTAATTTCCTAGAAACTTAAAAGAGTCATAAAGAAAACCATATGGATTATGGATTTCAAGGAAAGACAACTCCTAACAGGACCTGTGACTAGCGTTGGGTCAAAGAGATTTGTCTTTGTGTTGCTCAGCATGAAAAAAATATCCTGAAAGTTCCTGAACAAAAAGAGAGGTGGTACTTCAGCTAGGGGTCCATTAACCTATGTGAAGGGGATTAAGGCCTGGTACAGACTTTACACTTTTACCAGCATAAGTGATTAGAAACAGGTCTATACCCATAAAGACCAGAAGTTTGGCATACAAAACTGGTCTGTACTCAGAACAGAAGTTCAGCGCACAGCCTGGTTTAGAAGTGGCAGAACTCAGTCTATTATTTGCCACCCCTCAAAGGGTGAACGTATGTTCTCTTCGCTACCAATCTAAATGGCTCCACTTACAGAAAAGCCCCTAACTTGGATCAATTCCACCTCAGGCTTTTTGAATGTCTGTAACTAGCCTAAGAGCCTGCTGACAGCACAGCATATCAGTGAATGAAGGGGTCTCCTCAGAGGTGGACCTGAAAAGTTTGCCCAATAAACTAAGTTAACTTGCCATGCAGCAGGAGTTGCAGTCAGTTACCAAGCTTCTTCCTCTTCTCTCACACCCCCAATCAGAGGAGGGGATATCAAAACGAAGTGTGCAGTGGATGACTAATAGCTATGTACTGATCTCATATCTGGCCTCAAACCACTGTAAGCCCCTTCTGAAAAGACTGAGAACTACCCCCAAGTAACGTTAGGTAAGACTAATAGCTATGTACTGATCTCATATCTGGCCTCAAATCACTGTAAGCCCCTTCTGAAAAGGCTGAGAACTACCCCCAAGTAACGTTAGGTAAAAGGACCTTTTATTTTTAAAACAAAAAAACAACCCCCCACCCCCACCCCCCCACACACACGTGCAATTTGACTATTCAGTACAAGACATCTTCCATCAAAAGGACCTGGCAAGGAGAACTTACATTAACTATAGCACTAAGAATTATTGTACATTAAATAAGCTACGTAGTTCAAAGTTAAAGCTAAAAAAAAAAAAGTGCTCTCTCTTAGGGTTAATCCAGAGGCAACTGTTTTGTAGCAAAGGTATAAATCAGCAGCATGTAAATTGTAAGTTATTTACAAAAAAATTCCTTCCCCACTGCTTGGAGTGCAAACGATGATCCTTGGGAACACCTAGTGTTCAACCTGTGTCTAAAGATGACTGACAGAAAGGTAAAATACAAAAAGTTTAGATCCATGTGGCTGGATTGAGGGTGGTGGGGGGAGCAAGAGAAAGCAGCAAGCTTTGAAAGTCCCTTGCACATTTTAAATCTTTAATTGAAGCTAATCACACGCAGGGGAATACAAAGTCATTCAGAATTATGGGTACATTGGCCATAAACTGGGAAAGTCCTCCCTAACTACCCCATATCTTCCCACACAAAAATAGCAGACCGAGCTGGCAGTACTTATTAGACTGATGCTTCAGGTGTTCTGCAGGGACATCTATGATTTCACCTTCAGAAGGTTCCTTTGAAATTTTTTTGAGAAACCTATTGGAGCAGCTTGTTCAGCAG